>NC_054711.1:39765329-39855329 GCF_016097555.1 Gigantopelta aegis | reverse complement strand
TGGCGATGATAAGATTAAAAAAAAAATCAATGTGCTCTACTGGCTTCATTAAATAAAACAAACTTTACTTTTTGTTCTTTGTGGCGGTGCAAGAAGGGTGAAATCTCCAGTAAAGGATATTCTCGGAAGTGGCTGTCCTCCTACAGAAGAGACACTAGATGGAGATTCATGGAATCAACCACTATTTTGCCAAATGCCCATTCGACTCTGCCTTGATCGCGTATTACGGTTTTGTCGTTCAGATTTGCAAAAAACAACAACAAACAAACAAAAAACCCACACAAAAGCCCACACAAAAGAACAACAACTCACCCCAAACAAACAAACAAACAAACAACTTACGAGTGCTTGCGTGGATTTAAAACTCAATAATATGTTGGGGGTTTTAAAATTATATTTTAAATTAGATAATTGTTTTAATGAGGCAGATTATTATTTATTATATTGTGGTTAAAATGATGGCCATACATTGTGAAAAGGTTTCAGGCCAACTAATTTTGCTCGAATATTTCTTATCGTTTTTGCCAGAATTTGAGGATTTTTTCCACTCCCACTTCTATGTGCTCCGTTTCGTACGCTTATGCAAATTTAACATGAATATTCTTCAAAATCCATATAATTGTGCCTAATACTAGCAGGAAAATAAACTGACAAGACAATCTGTCTAATACATTTATGAAAAAGTGCAGATGTTGAAAACACGACAACCATCAATTTGAAGCAAAGACAATAAAAGAAAACCCAGTTGCAACATACCGCAATATTTTCCCATTATGTGGATTGTTTCAAATTTATGCCTTAGTTATTACAGACCTCGTGGGTAATACATTGCGAATGTTTTCTGTGTGCCAGTGAACTACGTACAAGGTTATGGTTCTATGTCTGGTTCTTCTGTCTCCATGCGATATCGTGTTCACTAATCGACTCTTGACTATTGCTTCCTCGTTTCCATGGGCTGATTACATAATACCACGTCATGATTTCTTTGCACTGGTAGTCTATTGGGAAATTAGAATTATTTCGATGACCGGGTGTGATCTCTGTTTGAGGTGAAACGGAAGTTTCGCTCGTCAACTATCATCTTTATCGCGACCAATCAATGTTAGTCTTCATGTTTCTCGGCCTGGTTTTAAAAATATGCTGACGAATCTTTAAATACAAGGTCAGTTGTATTGCTTTGTGGTTAGGAGTAGCCCATGTGGCGGCATCGTGTTTCCTATTTCTCTCACTGTTTCACTGTCTCTCTCTCTGTCTGTCTGTCTCTATCTCTGTATCTCTCTCTCTCTCTCTCTCTCTCTCTCTCTCTCTCTCTCTCTTCTCTCTCTCTCTCTCTCTCTCTCTCTCTCTCTCTCTCTCTCTCTCTCTCTCTCTCTCTCTCTCTCTTCTTCTTCTTCTTCTTTCTTTCTCTCTTTCTCTCTATCTCCCTCAGTCTCTCAGTCTCACTATTTATCTATATCTCGACCAAATGTCGAAATAACCATGATAAACACCAAATAGTCGAAGTTTTAAAATGCGCTAAGTGTGTTGTTAAACATAGTCGTAGTTCTAAAGTATGCCGAGTTGCTAAACACATATTCCTTCACCCTCTCTCTCTCTCTCTCTCTCTCTCTCTCTCTCTCTCTCTCTCTCTCTCTCTCTTTTTTTTTTTTTTTTTGGGGGGGGGGGGGGGGGGAGTTATAAGTGTAAAATTGTATACCATTAACAAGAAAACTAGTATCTGTGCAACAGACAATAGTATATTCTGAAGGCGAAGTAGTTAATATACAATCCAAAACACTAAATGTATTAAAAAAATAAACATATAGTAAATATACAATATGAAATAGTATCTGGTTTTTTAAATAATAATAATATTATAGATATAAAAATAAAAATAATATACACAAGTTTTCGAAAGACAATAATAAATATTCACTATTCATATGCACATTAGGAGATATTCCATAGAAAATGGTATCTGCTCAATACAAAATAGTACAAATACAGAACACAATCATAGTTTTATATCCATGTCATAAAAGTACAGTAAAAAGTAGCAGGTTAAAGACAACATAATAATTGTAATCTTTACACAGTACAAAATAGAATATGCCAGACAAAAATGGTATACACACAATAATTATATAAAAATATTACTGTTGTGATGGTGTATGCATTAGGGGGAAGGCCTAGTAAGTTGGAATATTTGTACCTAAACCATTTTGTGTTGTGGTTGTAATAAAATATGATTCAATCAGAATACAAGTATTTTTATTGACGACAAATGGTATATACAATACAAAAAATGGTATATACAAGACATATATATATATATATATATATATATATATATATATATATATATATATATAGATAAATAGATAGATAGATAGATATAGATATATATAGATATATAGATATAGATAGATAGATAAGATACAGATAGATAGATAGATAGATAGATAGATAGATAGATAGAATATATACCATTTTTGTCTATATACAATGGGTTTTTTTTAATTGAAGACGAATGGTATTATGGCACCAAATAGAATAAGACAATGTTTTGATAAATATAAAATCACCTCTGCGTATCGATATAGGAGAAACCCTAAGAAAAGCACACATAAACTGATTATACAAAAATATAAAAATAAACGAGACGTAGACGGAAATGGTTACTCAGTACGTCAGCCTGTCTAACTTAAGAGATATCATACGACATAATGTAAAAGCGAAATCTTTTTTGTATTTACCGGCACCGAAAACGTCTTGTTTATAATTACATTGTATGCCGTTAAAAATCTGCACGCCTTACCACAATCGTGACTTGTGATTTTATTACGCCCATCTGACAGAGTATAAACGAATTATCCACTTTACCAATGTTCCGTAGGCCGGGATTTTTCTATGGATTTTCTTCCCCTCAGTCTAAGCTCAACAGACAGCCCTGTTGGTCGTTTTAATACTGTGCACCTTCTGTCAAAATTTGTGGCACATCGGAGCATTGTGGACTTTTTGTTTATGAGGAGGTCTGAATCGATATGCCAAGGAAATCGCCTTCGCTAGTTCCAGCACTCGGCAGATTTGATATCAAAAATCATTTTATCGATAAAATCTTGCTTCTTCACTGTGAAACGGATTTCTACTGTTTGGTTTATGGGAAACTCTCTGTAGCATTCCCGTAAGAGACGAATAAGAAGTTGGTTTGAGACCTTAAGACGGCAGAGATAACAATCTCCAATTTCTTGTTCCAAAAGGAAGAAGGAGGAGGAGAAGAAGAAGAAGGATAAGAAGAAGACGACGTCTCTATATGTTTTTTCACGAGTTAATTACGAACAATGGTTCTACATTGTACTGAACCGTGTAATCGTGTTTGTGGTGCTAAATTTAGCCGCTCCGTTTTTGTATACATTCTCCTCTGAGAGGCGCAAAAACGCCTGTTCTCTCTGCTTTTTTTTTTTTTTTTTTTTTGGCTTTCTCCCGAGGAGTTGTGAACTTAATTCTCTGTTCAAAATTGATGGCAGGAAATTTCCCGTGATTTACTGGCGGTCTGGAAAGCGAGCCGTGTTAACGTTTGGTCAGCGCTGGATTCTCGTCTGCTAGGCCTGCTCGTGCTATTACGTGCGTGCGGAGAGCGAGGTGATCTCGAGGATATGATGGATGATCGATTGATCAGGGATTCCGTCGACGTCATCACCTATTAAATGCGTACATCTACAATGGCCGCTGCCGCAACGTCGTCCCGCTGACAGAGATAAATTTGATAGGAAATCCGTCACTGGTTATCGATGAATGACCAGGAGCATTCGACCCGTGGACCTTGAGAAATTCATACTCATTGTTTGTTGTTGGAAAACCCGAGACGGAATCGCGGTTTTTCCAGAAACTGGGACGTGTTGGTCGAATTTAAACCCCCCACGACAATCTACATCACGTCAAATAAAAATAGCAAACACAAGAGACAAAAGGTTGGCAACACAGAGACAAGAGATTAACAACACAAGAAACAAAGATTAACAACACAAGAGACTTGACTGGAACTGACTTTTTTTTTAATGTGACATTTTTGTTGTGTCTAGCAAGCAAACGCGCGGAAGTGGTTTTCGCGCCATTTTTATATAAACAATAGAATCCTCTGTGTCGTGTTAAGCACCGTTATATTGTGATACGTCTTCCCACCTGAGAATTCGAGGATAATCACTATTGGATTGGGTCGCTTGAACACACGCTCATAACATCAGGTGTTGTAGCCGGTTTAATTGAAAACAGTATTGCATGTTGCATTCTGCGGACGATAATTTATCGACAATATCACTGTAGTTTCCTCGAGCTGGTAGATATATATTACTGGAAGAGACAACAGAGAAAAATAGCACACGACAAATGGTGATGGATTTTAAAGGTATTCACTGAAACGATCACAAACACACACACTCACACACACATACATACATACACATACAACAGAGCGTTCGATATCTGTCTCTCACTGCCATGTGTGTCACAGCGTCTTGACTATTCCTGTCGAATTCGTGTCGATCGCTTGGCGACTCTGATTTCGTAAGGAACCGAACCGAGCCGAAGGGACACGAGTTCTGGCATCGTGGACACATCGCGGTTTTACGTCTGAGTTGAAGCGAGTGACAGCGAACTTGATGTCATCAATTGATTAAGCGCGATCCGAAATAAATGTTAAAAAGGTATCTAACTGTAGAAGCGATGATGGCGACCGCTGTTCCCATGGCAATCACAGAAGGAGAAGCGTGAACGGCTCTTGTGATGACAATTGGTTTTTCTCATTGGCAAGAAATCGCGATCGTTTTTGTGCTTTCGTGTCGCTGGAATCAAACGGTGTATGAATCGAGAACACCACTTTGGCGATTCACCTTCTCTTTCGTTGTTTTGGTTTGTTTCTTTGGAAAGCTGCTTTTCCACTGGGGTTTGTTTCCTTCCAGTGCCCGACAGCTCTGTGAGTGTGCGTTTGTGTCAACTGTCCTCATTCAAACGATGCCAGTACTATTCTTTATAACCGTTGTTCGGTTTTATTGTTTTGTTGATCACTCGGCACGAAATACAAAATAAACATTTACAGACTTCGCGTGAGTGACTCATGACACGTGGCTGAATGTTTTTTTTTTTTAATAAACTTGATAATTTCATGTCTGCCGGGTATTGTTTTCATGCACGTTTACAAAAAAATCAATAATCCTCTGACAATTTGCGGGTCCCGTGTGGGATTGTCACTGTCGGACAGTAAATCAGTGGAAAACCCCGCACCAACAGCGACAACGACAACAACGACAGCGTCAACAGAACCCTATGAGAACCGGAATGACACGGGAACGACATCGTCTACGTCACGCAACGTCTGCCGCACATGGGCACGCGCATGGCCATAGTCACGGCAGCCATTTTGGAAGTTTGTGGTAAGATGTAACAGTGTTTGTTTACATGTCCTCCATTTAGTGTAAGAATTATTTTATTTAAAATATAAATTAAGACAAATTAAGTGTTTGTATGTAAGTGCACCAATGTGGGTAATTTAGCCGGCACCAGGTACAATAACAGTTGTTTGTTTACATGTCTGTGTAATTAGTCTAAGAATTTAGGTTTTTAAAAAAATATAAATTACGACAATTCACATATTTATATATATGCACAGATGTAGGTAATTTAGCCGGCATCAGGTATAATAACCACGAAAAATACAGCTGCAACCTTATCAGTATTTAACAATTAAATGTTCATGCATATATATATGCCCAATTAATTCACTATTATCATATAACCATCCCCCACAGCTAATATACCTTACAATTTTGGCAATTGTAAATTCTTATTAGAGTTCCCCTACTTTTTTGAAGAGTATATTACTATATTAATATATTTCAAAGATACGTTTACAACACAGTTAATATAAAAAAATAGTTGAACTTGTTTAATCAACCGAATTACTATGTAACTAATAAAACAACTGTTGATATAGTTAATAAAACACTTACAATATTACTCATAATACATCTAGTTGTACATTAACAGTATTGCTAATTAATATTACAGCCAATTGAACATTGTAATACATCCAGTATCAAACATATCAAATTTAATTGAAAATGTTTAATATCTTCATTCACAGTATCAACAATAATAACACAATATGTTGAAAATGTTTGGTACGTTAATAGTATTACTAATCATACAATTAGCTTGAAATGGTTATGATACTGGTAGTATCGCTATATAAATAACACAATTAGTTGAAACACTTTTATACATTCACAGTGTCACTAATAATAAAATTAGCTGAACATATTCAACACATTCAATGCCACTAATAATACAGCTATACAGCTAAATATTTAATGCATTCACATAATCACTAACAATACTAGTTACAAATTTTAATACATTAAAATTATCACGAATAATACAACTAAGTGAAGATCATTCACATATTCACATCACTAATACTGCTACTAATTGGATATCTTTAATACATTCATAGAATCTCTCATAATACAATAAGTTTAAAATCTTTAATACATTCACAGCTTCTCTAATATTAGAATAAGTTGAAAATCTTGAATACATTCACTGCGTCTCTAATAATAGAATAAGTTGAAAATCTTGAATACATTCACTGCGTCTCTAATAATAGAATAAGTTGGAAATCTTTAATACATTCACAGCGTGTCTAATAATACAATAAGTTGGAAATCGTTAATACATTCACATCATTTATAATGCAACTGATTGAATATATTTAATGCATTCACAGAATCACAAGTGATACAATAAGTTGAACATCTTTAATAAATTCACAGAATCTCTAATAATACAATAAGTTGAACATATTTAATACATTCACAACACCACCAACAATACAGCTAGTTGAAAACATGTGTTGAATACTTTGACACTATTACTAACACTTTTTAAAACTGTTTACTAAAATACATTCTATGTATAAACTATACTACATCAGATCGTAATGGAATTTTGATGTAACAGATATTTGAAAACACAAACATTTCAATGCAACTTTAAAATAACAGAAATTTAAAAACACAAACATCAATGAAACTTTAATATTACATATATTTATAATCACAAACATATCAATGAAACTTTAATGTAACAGATATTTCTAATCACAAACATATCAATGAAACTTTAATGTAACAGATATTTATAAACACAAACATATCAATGAAGCTTTAATATTACAGATATTTATAATCACAAACATATCAATGAAACTTTAATATTACAGATATTTATAATCACAAACATATCAATGAAACTGTAATGTAACAGATATTTAAAACACACAAAGTGTCAATCGGCAAGAGAATAACCACCAAACAAAACCAAAACCTTCCCCCACATATCCCCCAGTCTGATAAAAAAAATAAAAACATGACAAACAAACCAAAAGCTCCCCCCACATATCCCCCAGTCTCATAAAAAAAACCCAAAAAACCCATGACAAACAAACCAAAAAACTAAACAAAAACAAACAATAGAAAGAAACAGTAACACTATGACTAGCAATACAATTAGTTAAAACGTTTCATAAGCACAGCCATCATAGTCTCATTAATATACTGAGCAAAAAAGAAACATGACTATATGTAAAATGATTTAGTTTGAATATCATTATATAGTTTGTTGTGTGTGTGTGTGTGTGTGTGTGTGTGTGTGTGTGTGTGTGTGTATTACAATTATCAATGTCTTGTGACCATTTTAAGCACATTTGAACAGTGTATCTACCGAATTAATTTTAACTTGAATTTTAAATAAAATAATCACGATCGTTTTGTGTCCAGTATATCTATAAATAGTTGAATATGTTTGATAAAAATGGAATGTTTATTGAGTGACACCCCAGCACAGTTTAGGCTATGACAACAACAAACCTATGTGATAATAACAACTTTAAAAACAGTAACAATAAGAACCACGTTTTCCAGTATAAAACCACTTTTTCCATTATATTTACATGTATATAACGGAAAGATATATATTATAATTTTGTAGCATGTACATATTTTTAAACTTTGAAAATATTCTAATTCTAATACATTTTTATTATTATTATTGATATTATTATTATTATTATTATTATTATTATTATTTGCAAAATGAATTCTTTTTTAAACTTAAGATTATTTTTTAATTTTTCTGTTGCATTGTTAAACCACTTCGTGGAGGGTTCAGCAATGATATCTTGGACTGAACGGGACTGAAATAGCTAGGTTTTGAACGGAGGTAGATAAATCTGTCTGACCCTAGGGCTAGATGATATTTAAATATACCAGTTATGGGAGACTGACGTCATAGATGTGTTTCACACCGACTGACATCATAATTTGTGTTTTTAAAAATAATATTGTATGATTTATTTGTCAGGTTTTCGTTTCATGTTGAATCAAAAATTTTGAAAATATTTTAACAAATAAACATTTTCAACTTTTTGTTTATAGTGAAGTTGATACATTTCTATGTTGTTGCAGAATGGGGTCTATACTTCTGCGCGGATGGTTAAATTAGTTTGTAGGTGAATTGTTTACAAATGAACATTGTTTACAAATGTTTGTTATTGTAATTATGTGAGCAAGAAAAAAAAGAAAGATAATCAATCACCGTTTTGAGGTATAGATAAGGCAAGTCCAAACGGCGGAACAAAATGTTTTTTCAAATGCCTCACTAAACCTCGGCCCTCACAAAATATATTATGTATCTTGTGTTGGAATTCATGGGCGGATCCAAGGGGGGGACCAGGGGGACGCGTCCCCCCAAAAAATTGTTCAAGTGCCCTCAAAATGTCCAAGTGCCCTTTTTGTTTGTAGAATTTTTTTTTTTTTAAGTAAACAATAATTATATTGTAGATAAATGAAATCAAGATTTTCGTGTACATGCGCAAGCTTGCAGATATGTGTCTGTGTTATCGAGTCTCAATGGGGCCCCATTGAGGTTCTAACGCGAGTGACGCCAATTTACTTCATTATTGCTAGTATATTATGACGTAGAACTGTAGGAATTCATATTAATTGTAAATATCAAAACTTGTAGTAAGGTGCCCTTTTGACGAGTCAATGTGCCCTTCTTTTTTGGTCCCCCCCCTAAAAATATTTCCTTGATCCGCCCATGGAATTGCCTTATACCTCCCAACGGTGATAGATTCTAACATTCTGACGCTGTTTTTGTTTTAATTTCTTTATCATATACTGTCAAGCCTAATACAACGTTGTTAAATTTTTTTCTTCTATTTTCATAAACATTATACTCCACTATAATTCCATTCAGCCATTACTCGATATTCAAATGCCATAAGAAAATATGACACGTGGTCTTTTTGAATGGGAATGACGTCAATACTGAAATGACGTCATTTTGCATATAGCTTACATGATCACACACTAGCATGACGTTTTGGTTTTCAAAACGCTGAAGGCTCATTGTAAAATTCCTACTAACATGTTTCTGTTTGATATCGAGGAATGTAACCATTAATAGAACGTTATGTTAAGACGCTCCTGTAACTATCTACGATACACTCTTACAACAGACGATCGTTAGCTAGTGCGGTGGGTCAGACCAAAGAGGTCACTAGCTTGATTCTAAGGGCCGAATTGCGAATCTTGTTTTTGCCAAGTATATCGTTTTTATGAGTGGTGGTTGGTACAGCACATTTAATATACCGAGAAGAAAGAAATAAGGGAACACTTGGTATTTAAGACCAAATTAATTTAGTCCCTGTTAACGTCTTAATGTCTGTATAAAGTAAAAAGAGATATAATTTGAGTTGAATGTCAGTAATGTGAGATTGAATGTCAGTAATATGATATTGGATGTCAGTAATGTTAGATTGAATGTCAATAACATGAGATTGAATGTCACTTATGTGAAATTGAATGTCAGTAATGTGGGATTAAATGTCAGTAATGTGAGATTCAATGTCACTAATGTGAGACTGAATGTTAGTAATTTGAGACTGAATGACAGTACTGTGAAATTGAATGTCAATAATGTAGGATTGAATGTCAGTAATGTGAGATTGAATGTCAGTAATGTGAGACTGAATGTCAGTAATTTGAGACTGAATGACAGTACTGTGAAATTGAATGTCAGTAATGTGTTATTGAATGTCAGTAATGTGAGTCTGAGTCTAAGTTAAAAAAAAACAATTTAGTGGCAGTTGTCATGGTACAACTCTGTCTGTGGGATGGTGCATATAAAAGATCCCTTGATGCTAATTGGTAAGAGTAGACCATGAAGTGGGTTTCCTCTCTCAATATCTGTGTGGTCCTTAACAATATGTCTGACGCCATATAACCGTAAATAAAATGTGTTGAGTGCGTCGTTAAATAAAACATGTCTTTATCTTCTTCTTTTTTTTAAATGTTTGTCTGAATGTCAGTAATTTGAGACTGAATGACAGTACTGTGAAATTGAATGTCAGTAATGTGTTACTGAATGTCATTAATGTGAGACTGAATGTCACTAATATGACATTGAATGTCTAATTTGAGACTGAATGACATTACTGTGAAACTGAATGTCAGTAATGTGGGTTTGAATGTCACTAATGGTAGTACTAAACCAAATAACTTCCGGCTGGGTCAAAGTTCGAGGTGCACCCAACTTTTGATAGAGAAGTGAACACCACAAGTCCTGTGATTGGTTATAAATGTGAGTGTGTTGGTTGTAAAAAATAATAGTTTCATCTGGGTAAAAAAAAAAATGCAGTTTTATTTCATCTAGTACCAATGTGTTAAGTAGCTTTGTGCTTGAAACATGTATGGGGTACCTGTAAAAAAAAGTACTAAAATTTTGTGCGGAACTAGGGTAGTCATAGACGCTACCCGTTATCTCAGAAACGAGCAACTTGACCCCCATTTTTTTCTGATTCACTTTAAGTGTGAGAAGTGGTAGTATTTATATCCGTGGCGTTTATGTCGATTGATACGTTGCAGGTAGGAGTTTTAGCCACATATGTTACTATTGTCGTCTATGGGATTTGATTTGGTAGTATACATCCTAATGTGAGATTGAATATCAGTGATGTGATACTGAATGTCGGAATGTGAAATTAAATGTCAGTAATGTGACTTTGAATTGCACTAGTGTGAGATATTGAATGTCAGTAATGTGAGATTGAATGTCAATAATTTGAGACTGAAAGACATTACTGTGAAACTGAATGTCAGTAATGTGGGTTTGACGGTCACTAATGTGAGATTGAATGTCAGTAATGTGGGATTGGATGTCAGCGATTTAAGACTGAATGACAGTACTGTGAAATTGAATGTCAGTAATGTGTGATTGAATGTCAGTAATGTGGGATTGAATGTCAGTAATGTGGGATTGAATGTCAGCTATGTGATACTGAATGTCGGAATGTGAAACTGAATGTCATTAACATGGTTACCTTCCCAATACTGTGGCTGATGGTTTTGATCGCAGTTTTCTGACAGTGTTTTTATGTTCCCTTGTTTCATTCCATCAATACATATTTTCTAAATGGTTGAAAACCAGTTTTACTGTATAATAATTACTAGAATATTAAGGCGACTGTCAGAATTGAAGTAGCCAAACTTTGCGGTGGTTTTGTGTGGTTTTCGTCTCTCTTTCTTCCATTTGAGTCTCATTAGTACCGGTTTTATGATTGTTGTGAAAACTCCAGCACGTGTTTGATTTCTAGCCTTAGTTCACACTCCAGGACTGATGAGCGGCACCAGAGAGTGCTCGATTGTTTTGACGGCTGGGTGAAAACATCCATTAGAGTCCATTACATTGTGCCCTACATAGATCCACGACGTGGTGCCACAAGTGTTGTGTTTTGTGTTAACAGGAGCATACTTGTACGGCGTCCGTGTGTAATATAACACTGATTAGAGTTTAAGGGCGTTTGTTCTGTAGATTCTTTCGTCAGTATCCAAAGCCCGACCTAGCCCAAAACAACTAATAATTAAGATAAATAGTAAATATTTTTGATAAATAATGGGAAAATCCGTTTTAAAATGGCGTCAAATAAATTGTAAAAGACAGTATGGCTGTCCCAACCATCTGATGTGGTGTATGTCCCTCCCTTATATAAAAGTCTGGCTACGCTAATGGTTAAGCCACCCAGCGCTAAGGTAACGACTCAGTAGGTAGGTGTAATTCCACACCATCGACAAGAGATCTTTTATGTGCATTTTCCAGCACTTATCAGGTCCTCGGTTATACCAGTCTCGGAGCACTGTTTGGGACCCCGGAAAAAACAATAATCAGAAAATGGATCCAGCTACTGAGTTCGATCCGACGACCCAAGGACCTCAAGCAAGCGTTCTAGCGAATTTACTCGTTGAATTTTAGGTGACTCCACCTCTGATTTAGTATTGTACGCTAGTTACAGACACAATCCATTAAGTGCCTGTCTTTATGCTGTCTTCTAACACGGGCTTTTCGTGTCTTCGATAATATTGATATATGGACTAAAGCGGATATTGGAACATGATTGGACTGGCATTTGGACAATAACAACTTCCAGCAGCTATCATCCAGGAAACATCCAGGCAGTCTGATTCGTATAATACAAGTAATGAGAAAATAAAACGCCTTAGCTGATGATCACCACTACTATAAATTCAATAGATGTCACCATCGTCATCATCACCATCGTCGTCATCCTCTCCGTCATCATAAATATCGGCACATCACCACCATCATCAGTAGCAGAAAAAAACAGCTGATTATTTCTGTCATTATTAAATGTACGGTTAAGGACCGATCCCCGTCGGTGGGACCATTGGTCTATATCTCGTTCCAGTCAGTGTACAACGACTGGTATATCAAAAGCCGTGGTATGTGCTATCCTGCCTGTGGGATGGTGCATATAAAAGATCCCGTGCTACTAATAGAAAAATATATTGGGTTTCCTCTCTAACACTATATGTCAAAATTACCAAATGCCGATGATTAATAAATCAATGTGCTCTAGTGGTATCGTTAAACAAAACAAATTTTATTAAATGTAACTGATGGCATAGTTTGTGCAGGTCCAAATGTAGTCAAGAAATCTTGGGATGGCAGTCCTACTAGAGATGAAGCAACTGACAGTGTCGTCTGAGGTGATCCGGTCGATGGATCGAATCCCACTAGTGGGCCTATTACTTGACTCCCCCCCCCCCCCAAAAAAAACAAACAACACACAACAAAAATAAACAACAACAACAACAAACAAACACCCCCCCCCCCCCCCCCCCCCAAAAAAAAAAGAAAAAAAAAAAACACCCGATCGCAACCAGTGTTCCACAACTGGTATATCATGTGATGTTCTGGCTGTTGGAAAAGTGCATTTAAAAGATTACTTCTTGCTAATGAGAAAAATTGCCAAATGCCGATGATTTAATTAATCTGTGTTCTCGTGGTGTCGTTATATAAAAACAAAACAAAACCGATTGTGGTTCATAGAAGCAGTCATGGCTTTGCCAAAACATCTGCTGGTCTAGTTTGCGCTGAGATGCGATTTTAAATACGTTAATGGTTTCATCGTCCGGTTTATTTATACATACCGTATCGATTCTCGTGATGAAGAGCTGTCTTTCTTAACAAATGATGATGCAGTGGAAAACAATTGATTTGGTAAATATCGCCAACGAAAGCATTTCATGTTTGAATCGGTTAGTATCTGTTCGTCAATAAACGACACGCAATACACTAAACGACCCTTCGATAAAGACAGAACTGTATGGAGTTGCACTATTACAGATGTATCAATAGAAAAACATGTTTGTCAGAGCGATCTAAACCGGCCTCGGTCGTGTCGTGGTTAAGCCATCGGACATAAGGCTGGTAGGTACTGGGTTCGCAGCCCGGTACCGTTTACCACCCAGAGCGAGTTTTAACGACTCAGTGGGTAGACGCAAGACCACTACACTCTCCTTTCGCTCACTTACCACTAACAACTAACAACTAAACCACTGTCCTGGACATACAGCCCAGATAGCTGAGGTGTGTGACTATGCTACTAATACGTCAGCAGAAACTAGTTAGTAAGAGCTACTATTACGTCATCACAAATCGGTTAGCTAATTTCTACTGGTAAGAAAAGTTAATTGGAATCATAAACATAATATATATACCGGTATATATATATATATATATATATAAAATCAATCTAAATAACTATTTCTATCAGACAAAAATAGTCGCTTTTAAACACAAAGTGGTTTAGTAAATTTGTATCCCCTTTTTGTTGCTTAGTAAAAAAAAAACACGTTAAAATATTGAAATATAACATTATTTATAGAGTGTGCTTCTCTCTGTTAATGCACATGCACGTAAATGTCAGTTTGGATGTATTAAAATCGATCTGAACGTCATTTGATGTTAGACTAAGAAAAGAGTCATGCATCACTTCTTTTAACGGAACAAACAGAAGCCATCTGCAGACAAAACAAGATGTATTTTTAGTTATCACAACAATAAAATGATTGAATAATCATAAGCCCTTTGGGCTGGTACATTATCTTGAAGGAGTGGCGTTTCTATTAGGTCCATAACACTGAAGGTCTGATTTGTTTAACGACACCACTAGAACACATTGATTTATTAACCATTAGCTACAGGATGTAAAAGATTTGGTAATTCAGAATGGCTTTCCTCCTATAGACACTAGATACTTTGTCAAAAAAAACATTGTACTCTGCATTGTGCAAAGGTACGGCCCTGATCAATAATAACACATTGGTAAACATGTAAGTAGGCACACTCTTAACATATTGTATTAATGATTCATTTTTTGATTTGATTTTGAACTTATTTTCGTGCTTATATCCAATTAAGGTTCAAGCACGCTGTCCTGGGCACACACCTCAGCTATCTGGGCTGTCTGTCCAGGACAGTGGGTTAGTTGTTAGTTGGTTAGTCGTTAGTGAGAGAGAAGAGGGTGTAGTGGCCTTACACCTACCCATTGAGCCCTTAAGAACTCGCTCTGGGTTGGAGCCGGTACCGGGCTGCGAACCCTGTACCTACCAGCCTGTAGTCCGATGGCTTAACCACTGCGCCACCGAGGCCGGTAATGATTCATTAGCCAATCCTTTAAATCTACACTATTTGCCCATACCCATATCAGTTTTTATTACATAATTAAAGAAAGAGTATGTGATCTATTTAAACAAAAATCCTACAGTTTAATAACAGCGTCGCCAAAAGGATCACTATATAAACACTTAATAAAGGAATATCAATTACAAACATATCTGACGAAGCCAGTTGATTCACGTAATATAAAAGAAATAACAAAAATGAGAATTTGTGCACGCAGGCTAAATATTGAAGCTGGTAGGTACAAAAATATCGAAAGAACACAAAGAGTATGTACATTATGTAATATTAATGAGATTGAGGATGAGTTTCATTTTATTCTTCAGTGTCCACGATACGAAACTTTAAGAAATAGATTTATTAAGAAATACTACTCCAAGAACCCCAGTGCTTTTAAACTAATACAGCTATTGTCAACTACAAACAATAAGGAGATACATAACCTTGGCAAATACTTAATACAGGCGAACAAAATGAGGGATATGCTATTACTACAAACAACTTAATATATCTATATTTTTGTAACCCATATTGCCGATTGTTTATATATAGATATAGATGGATTGTTTTATCGGTATATGTGTATGTATTTCTGTAAGTCATTCTCCACCATTGTTCCGCACTATTGTACATAATATTGTATTTCATTGTTATAATGCTGATAAGTTGGAAAACTTAACGCAATAAGAACTTTAACTTGAAAAAAAAGCTTATTGCGTAAATTATTCATAATTGTGGGTTTTTTTTAATCTACACACTCTTCACAAATTGTACGCTCGTATAAATGATCCATTATGCCAATGATTCAAATCTATACACGTTTGATATACATATATTAAATTAATGATTTATTATATCAGTTTCGTTACTATGGTTATGTGGTAAGCAAGATGTAGATCAGTCGTAGGCATCTGATAGTGTACTCTGACGGTGCGCCACATTTTGGTGGAGTGTAAGTATCTTAAAGAAACTCGAAAATATATATTTGCCAATGTAACGTGATGGAATTATTTCGATTCCATCTAGAATTAGTTTTACAATTTCTACGTGATACTTACTTTTACTCTAAATTTTAATTTGATCTATCTGTGATATTTGTATTTTTGCACAGTTATTTACACTGTGTTTTATTTGACACTTGAATTTTTATATTGATGCTGATCATCACTTTATTTGTTTGCATTACCTTAGTTTGACACCCAATAGCCGATGTATTTTTCGTGCTGGGGTGTCGTTAAACATTCGTTCATTCATTCATTTAGGCATCTTGTAATTGAAAATCTGCGTGACCCATTTATCGGTTACGCAGAAATAAATCCAAGTTATCCATTTCGTTTTTGCGTAACCCGTTATATCCAAGTAAACGGTGCTCCAAATTTCGCGCTAGCAAAAAAAAATAGGTTATGCAAAATGACATTCGCGCGAAAGGATCGTACTCGCAATTTTTAGAGCGCAGTCGGTAGTGTCATAGGATCGAATTTTCTTATTTCCGAAATCCAACAGCCGATGATGGATCTACCGATGTGTTCTAGAGGCGTCATTAAACAAAATAAACATTTTACTAAAAAAAAAAAAATAATAAAAAAAAAAAAAAAAAAAATAATAATAATACTGATGATAATAATAATAATAATAATAATAATAATAATACTGATAATAATTCAACCGACTTCTCTTCGCATTATTTTCTGGATGGTTAGTAGCACAAGTCAAAATATAATATATAGTAAAACGAGTTGGAGCTCTTTGATCTAAATATATATGTATCTTTTACCTCAATGTGTCCCTTTGATCGTGCACATTTTCCTGCTATCAAATGAATAAAGACATTATCAACGAATTAACTGTTTCCACATGTCCATCATTCGGACGTTATTGCTGGCCAAAACAGTTACTTATGCGGTTAAATCTATTCAAAAAAATAATATATCTTACAATAAAGACAAAAGTTGTTTTTTTTTCTAATTATTTATTAGACCATATACTATTATACATGATATATGAAGCAATGTGACTACTTGGTTTATGGAGTGTTTTCCCTTGATAAGTACTATCGGCCTCGGTGGCGTCCTGGTTAGGCCATCGGTCTACAGGCTGGTAGGTACTGGGTTCGGATCCCAGTCGAGGCATGGGATTTTTAATCCAGATACTGACTCCAAACCCTGAGTGAGTGCTCCGCAAGGCTCAATGGGTAGGTGTAAACCACTTGCACCGACCAGTGATCCATAACTGGTTCAACAAAGGCCATGGTTTTTGCTAACCTGCCTGTGGGAAGCGCAAATAAAAGATCCCTTGCTACTAATCGGAAAGAGTAGCCATGTGTGGCGACAGCGGGTTTCCTCTCAAAAATCTGTGTGGTCCTTAACCATATGTCTGACGCCATATAACCGTAAATAAAATGTGTTCAGTACGTCGTTAAATAAAACATTTATTTTTTTCTTTGACAAGTACTGTGTAAACACTCAACATAGGTCGACTACAAAAATTTCCAGTTAACCACCCTCATGTCAGAGCACAGCCTCATGTTGCTGATGTACATTTGCGGGAAGTATACCACTTACAAAGTTGTTATCAGTTAGTACTACATACAGCAAGTAACTTCAAACCAATGGACCGGCCTCGGAGGCGTCGTGGTTAGGCCATCGGTCTACAGGCTGGTAGGTACTGGGTTCGGATCCCAGTCGAGGCATAGGATTTTTAATCCAGATACCGACTCCAAACCCTGAGTGAGTGCTCCGCAAGGCTCAATGGGTAGGTGTAAGCCACTTGCACCGACCAGTGATCCATAACTGGTTCAACAAAGGCCATGGTTTGTGCTATCCTGCCCGTGGGAAGCGCAAATAAAAGATCCCTTGCTGCCTGTCGTAAAAGAGTAGCCTATGTGGCGACAGCGGGTTTCCTCTAAAAAAAAACAGTGTCAGAATGACCATATGTTTGACGTCCAATAGCCGATGATAAGATAAAAAAAATCAATGTGCTCTAGTGGTGTTGTTAAACAAAACAAACTTTACTCTTTTTTTTCAAGCCAATGGGTTATTTAAATACTTCAGATGCCAACCTACTTGTAATCATAAAATAAAAATTTCAAAAGGCATATCAGAATTGTGTAGGGTTTTAAAAAAATTAAATAAGAGGAACTGTTTTCTAAACCGTATTGTATTAACGACACGACAGATGGCGGTGTGGTGTCAAAGTGATTTTGTACTACGGTTAGCCAAGATTGAAACATTTAAAACCCCTGTCGTGTTCAATATGAAAGTGCGAGTCTCACCACCCACATACAATGCCTGTGGCCAAGTTTGATTTTTCAATCAGGCTGTCCTTCTCTAACGTAATTATTAGTTCAGGACAAGTTGTTTCACTGACACAATTATCAGTATTAGAGACCTGTTTTTGAGGCTAACAGGATTCCCCAATATCAAAAGACCTTTTGCGGTGGCATTTTCACCGATACCAAAGCTGATTATGCTAAACCACTTGTAAAAACTTTAAACTGTAATCTAGCCTTATCATATTATATCGTAATCTAATTTACTAATGCAAAATACAACCTTGTGTTACTATTAGTAAACGCGGTTATCGTCAGTTGCTTTCATATACAACGGTGATAAAGCGCTCGCTTGAAGCGCGGTCAGCCTGGAATGGATCCCCGTCGATGGGTCCATTGGGATATTTCTTGTTCACGCCAGTGCACCACGACTGGCATATCAAAGGCCGTGGTAAGTGCTATCCTGTCTGCGCAAATGTGCATATAAAAGATCCCTTGCTACTACTGGAAAAATGTAGCGGGTTTCCTCTCTAAGGCTGTAAATATATATATTTTTTTTAAATCGACATCCAATAGCTGATGATTAATAAATCAATGTGTTCTAGTGATGTCGTTAAACAAAACAAATTTTTCAAGTACAACAAAGAATTTGTGTTTATAGACGCTTTTTAATGCTACAAAATGTACCTAGGATCTTACAAAGAATGACATCATAAATGTATCTTATATGAAGTCATACTGTAAAAGCCTAGCTAAGTTGACAAACAGTGAGATAAATATGAATGTTCGACTCTTTTTGCTAGAACGCAGGATAACTAACATAACCGGTTATTAAAGTAGCTCTCTTTTTTTCTATTTAAAAAACAAACAAACAACAAATATTCATTGGGTTGGCGTTTTCACGAATTTTACCATTTGCGTTTTATCCCGTTATCGCCGTATGGTGATCTGAGCGTAAATAAGTTCTGTTCTGTTATGTTCCCGTTAGTCCCCCTCCCTTAAATATGTCCTAGATCCGCCCCTGCTGTTGCAATATGCCATTATGTCGTAGAAGAAAGCGAAATGGGACGGCTACTGTTTGAGGAATAGTATCGATGGGCAGATCTAACTCATGGCTTTTCATACACAGTCGTCAGTAGTTAGAAAAACACCGATTTCTACTTTATCAATTGTCCACGCATATTATGTGAACGCATGGACATCTCATGCTTTACTGACATAAGTGGTGACGCGTGACTATCGTATGCACCGTGGTTAAAGCCGCACACCCTAGTTCCATCCAGCGAAAATAAATTATAATTTGGTTAATCTACAAACCTGTAACACACTTAGATCACGTTTTTATCAAATGGAGTGAAAAAGCAGGTTTTATATCGATAAATACCATGGGAATTCCCATGTCCCAATTGCTTGAAATAATTTTGAAAGTTAGTATTCTGATGTCACCGGTAGATGTCGCTCGAAGCACAACAATGCCTACGTCACGACAAATTTCACAGACTTGAGGTGCGTTCGTTTCACCTCTCCTGGACATGTTCCAACTGTTCTGTCCTGGTTGTATCCTCTCCAGATATCGTAAGACTTAGCAAAATTATTGGTTTTAAGGTTTTGTAACGTTTTGTATTGAGACACTTACTTGTCTGAACATTATTGTTACTGAAAATGTTCACGAACTGTGAAGAAAAATCTCACAAATGAACAACAACAAATCGGATGTTGATTGCGCGAACCGTGCACGAGAAAACAAACCGAACCAAAATGATAACGGTCACGTGATATACCAACGTCTGTGACATTGAAATGGAAATATTCCCTCCAAAAATAGATTGGACCTCGCTTGCTTAACGGTTTTTTCTCGACAGCACGTCTTGTGAAAAAATGCATTTCGTGGTTTTACAAACATCAGGATTACCAAAAAGCACGTCAGGTGAATGGAAATGTGTATTCTAAATAATAAAATGTAAGTAAAGTGCAATTATATTTGTGAAAAATGGGTTTTAATAGCGAAAAACAACGCCGTAATGGTTAACAAATAGCCGTAACTAGGGTGTGTCCCTTTAATGAAGTGTGCAAAATGTTGATCACAAAGGATGCCAGTTATCGCTGTGATTTAAAAATAAAAACGAAACGAAATGAAATGCGACGAAACGAAATCAAACCTAACAAAACCAAACACAAACACCAAAAAACAACAATGATTATTAACTCTTTCACACATCCAAGGGACACAGCGGCCGCCTGAAGCGGGGTCGGCCTCGGTTCGATCCCCATCGGTGGACCTATTGGGCTATTTCACTTTCCAGCCACTGCACCAAGAATAGTATATCAAAGGCTGTGGCATGTGCTGTCCTGTCTATGGGATGGTGCATATAAAATACCCCTTGCCACTAATGGGAAAAATGTAGCGGGTTTCCTCTCTGAGACAATATGTCAAAATATCTAAATGGTTACGTTAAATTTCAACTTTCCTCTTTTAGGCTATACGCCAGAATTACCAAATGTTTAACATCCCAATAGCCCATAATTAATAAATCAATGTTCTCTAGTGGTGTCGTTAAACAAAACAAACTAACTTTAACTTTTTTCAAACCTCCAAATAGATTGTTGCGTTTCTTTTGCGTTTCAGTATACACTATTCACGCATTCTCTAAGCATTCTATATATGTCTTAACAGAAGACATTGTACATCCCTTTCTTTTGATTCGCTTCTTCTTCCGCTTCCTAAACACGATTAATTCAATCTGTCCTGGCGGTTTGTTTGACCAGACAATAATATTTGTCATTGCGAAAAGCTCTTGAAAAACATTATTTCCTGACATGTCGGTTGATTAACGATTTTCTATATATGTTCGCACCTGCAGACCTCGCGGGAAATCGCACGTGCTATATCGTGATGTCAGATCTCGGGTTTGGTAATACATAGATGTCAAAAGCGATGGAAGTGGCAGAGGGAGGGAGCATTGTTTCAAATTTTAAAGAGTTTGCAATATCGCAGTTGAAAGTGTAATTGATATAGAGTTGGTCTCTCTAGTTGCTGAAACTTCTAAAACATAATCGAGAGTGTTTTTATTTTCCATTTAAATCTCTCTCTCTCTCTCTCTCTCTCTCTCTCTCTCTCTCTCTCTCTCTCTCTCTCTCTCTCTCTCTCTCTCTCTCTCTCTCTCTCTCCGTTTCTTTCTATTTTTCCTTCTTCTTCCTGTTGTTGTTGTTGTTCTTCATCATCATCAATCATCATCATCACCCATCATCATCATCTTCTTGTTGTTCTTCTTCTTCTACAAACACGTAGTCTTCTCTTTACCAATATTTGTATTGCCTCAAAGTGACAGACCCTAGTTTTTAAACATTACGGCGTAGTTTTCACTATTAATTTTTTTTTTGACAACTGAAATCTGACATTACTAAGATTGTATTGTTTAGATAATCCATTTCCATACATACAAGGTGTTTCTGGTCATTCTATTGTTACTATTAGAGCCCTGTTTAATAACTGAAATCAGACATTACTAAGATTGTATTGTTTAGAATATCTATTTCCGTATATTTGAAGAGTGTCTGGTAATCTTGGCATTTCCGGTACTACAAAACGTATTTTTCATATTTTTAAAAAACGCACATACCTCTGTGAAGTAATCGTTATGGGGGATAAACTCTGCTATTTTTATGGGTATATCACCATTTCAACGCCATAAACTCTTGTTTCAAACCGTTGTAACTTTATCCAAATGTGTTACAGATTTGTTGATTAACCAAACTTAATGTCCAAACTTAATGTCCACGAGTTAAAACTGGGGTCTGCAACATTCACAGTTAACATTAGCTTTGTAGCTGGTTTGTGTTCTTTAGGGTGTATGTCACCAGATGAAATCACATAAACGACAATACTAACATTTGGCTAAAACTCCTACACACGGGGTTTCAATTACCATATAAAGTTTGTTTTGTTTAACGACACCACTAGAACACATTGATTTATTAATCATCGGCTATTAGATGTCAAACATTTCGTAATTTTAACATATAGTTTTAGAGAGGAAACCCGCTATGTTTTCCCAGTAGTAGCAAGTGATCTTTTATATGCACCAGCCCACAGACAGAATAGCACATACGACGGCTTTTGATATACCAGTCGTGGTGCACTGGCTAGAACGAGAAATAGCGCAATGGACCCACCGATGTGGATCGATCCCAAACCGACCGCACATCAAGCGAGCGCTCTACCACATGGGCTATGTCCCGCCCCTAGTTACCATATACGTCACGGATAAAAATACTATCATCCCCAACGTAACAGACTCCATTCCGTGTCAGTGGTCAGTCAGTTTGACCAGCAAGTGGATATCAGACTGACACAATGCTGGGAGGATGAATTGGGAACAGACCATCCGTACTGGTCAGTCGTCTAGTAGAACTGAATGACATCAAACACAATTGTCTTGTCATTGTCTATTGTCATTGTCGGAATATTTAAAAATAACAAGCATAGGGAGGAATTGTATCTTAGGACGAACTCAACGCATTTTAAGTACGGCTGTATGGGCATATGGTGAAGGACCACACAGATAATGAAATAGGGGACCTGTGCCGCCATGCAATGTGCTACTTTTCCCCTTTACCAATATCGGCAATGAATCTTGTATATGCGTCATCCCACAGACATGATAGCACATACCACGGCCTTTGTTACACCAGTTAAGCCAATGGACCTTTGTTAAGCCAATGGACCCACCGGCGGGGATTGATCAGGCGAACGCTTTACCACTGAGCTCACTACTTAGCCAATGATTAATAGACCAGTGTGCTCCAGTGCTGTCGTTAAACAAAACAAACTTTAACTTTAATTTATATCTGAACTTTTTAAAATTAGATTTGTTTTTGGATGTCCTAACTGATGGCATGCTGCAGGTTTTGTATGCGCTCTCGGTGGCGTCGTTGTTAGGCCATCGGTCTTCAGGCTGGTAGGTACTGGGTTCGGATCCCAGTCGAGGCATGGGAATTTTAATCCAGATACCGATTCCAAACCCTGAGTGAGTGCTCCGCAAGGCTCAGTGGGTAGGTGTAAACCACTTGCACCGACCAGTGATCCATAACTGGTTCAACAAAGGCCATGGTTTGTGCTATCCTGCCTGTGAGAAGCGCAATTAAAGATCCCTTGCTGCTAATCGGAAAGAGTAGCCCACGAAGTGGCGACAGCGGGTTTCCTCTCAAAATCTGTGTGGTCCTTAACCATATGTCTGACGCCATATAACCGTAAATAAAATGTGTTGAGTGCGTCGTTAAATACAGCATTTCTTTCTTTCTTTTCCTAAGACCGTGATGTATTTGAAGGATACGGCGATAGACCAGAGTCTATAGAGGGTATGGAAGTTCCGATGGTGGCCAATAATCGAATATTGATCGGATGGGTTCAAGCTCTGTGTTGATCAATTGGGAAATTCGCAATCTATTGTCGTGAAAAATGTTATTAATAATTCTTACATCTACAGTTTAGATGTTTACGGTTTGTTTATATGTAACAACAACAACAATAACAATAAGAAAAGCAGCAATAACAACAAAACATCAACAGCAATGAAATACTGAATAGGTAAAACTTAGTAAAATTTACAGGATCTGTGACAGTGAGCTGGCCTGACCTAGTGCTAATAAAACGTAGAGTCTAGACTCGAGACTATTAATTTATATTAAGCCTGAGACTGTAATGTCATGGCAACGCCATAGAAATTTTATGTGTGTGACATCATTAGAGATTGAGTCTGGCTCTAAAAAGGTTTTACAAGCACTAGCCCAGGACAATAGGTTCAGTCATAACAATGCAAATCATTCCTTATATTAATCAGAAACGTACGAAATGGTACTGGGGCAAATCCTCAAAGTCAGGGAAACAAAACGAATGAGATATTCGGGGAAAATGGGCTAACGAGGCATTTTTACCATTTATTTCCATCATTGTACCCTCAAAATTAGTTATAATAAGACGAGCTATAATTTTTTTTTTTTTTTAAAGGATATTTCACTGTTTCAGCATCACAGACTCTTGTTTCATTCTGTTCGAATTGTCTCACAGGTTTGTAGATTAACCAAACTTAATGTCCAATTTTAAGAGTTGAAACTCGAGACTGCGACTTTTTACTGGACGGAACATAAAACACGTCTGTTAAAAAAATCCGTGTCTAATATGGAGTTTTTGGCTCTTTTTTTTTAAAGATTTAGCAATGGTGTGGATAGGGTTTAGTATGGATGTGGATAACATATCGTGTAATCGAAAGTGGATCGGTTGGTGCATCCGATTATAACCGATGATCGATGGCGTAATTTTAACCGATTCCCAACAGTGTAATAAATAGAATCCCGTTCTGGACGGCTTTAGCATTAAGCCAGACAGAAGATAAAACACGACGCTAGACGCCGTACCTAATATGTTTTCTTAAGATTTACTATTGATTCAGTATCGATTCCCTATTGATGTGGTTTTTAAAAAAAATTAATCGATACAAACGTGTACGGAGCGATACGAATAAAAGATAAGGCTGCTAAGCGAGCAGCTGTGAGGGAGGAAATTAGGAAAAACACATTTCAGTCATAAAAACTGATTGTATCGTAACAAGAGCGGTAATCAGTCCACTACTTCCTCTCTGTGTGGCCCGGATCTAATATTCCTCAACTCATTTGCTGATGGTGTAAGGTCACGTGACCCGGCAATAATATATGGCTCTTGCAATAACTCTGTCATTCCGTACATCCCCGTTTTGATTGCTGGGAGCGCGAATGTAATTATTGGTATCCAAGTACGCCGGCTATCTGACAGGTCTTATTCGATTTGTTGGGTTAGAATATGTGACGTGTGCTTGGAATACACGCCAGGACTTACTCAAACAGTCGCGGGTAATCAACCGATCCCGTGACAAAATAATATATTTAAGAATGTCAATACTATGGGCTATAGTATACACATTATGTGCTATATTAAATTCAGTCTCTTTAAAGTTTGCTATACTCTTCTACCCTCGTTAGGTTACTCAAGCGTTCTTGTCGTGGTGGTGGTGGTAGTGGTGGTGGTGGTGGTAGTGGTGGTGGAAAAGTGGATAATTCCAAAAGAAAAGAAAAAAGACTAGTATTTTGTTTCAAATATTCTTTGTTTTATCCAACACGAGAAGACCCTATATTACTGCTTCTATAGTCCTTCCCACAGAGAACGTCTTTTTTTTATACCATTGAATTTACTACAAGTTATTTATTTATAAGCCGATTGTTTTTTTTTTATTACACACAAAAATATTACTTTCTTGTTATTTCCAAAATAACCAAACTCAAAATATTTGCAACCCCCTCCCCCACCCCCCACCCCCCCAAAAAAAACAAACAACAAAAAAACCCCACAAAAACACCAAACCATCGAACATAAGGCTGGTAGGTACTGGGTTCGCAGCCCTGTACCGACTTCCACCAAGAGTGAGTTTTAACGACTCGCTGGATAGGTGTAAGACCACTACACTCTCTTCTCTCTCACTAACCAACCACTAACAACTAACCCACTATCTTAGACATATGTCCCAGATAGCTGAGGTGTGTGAGCCCAGGACCGCGTACTTGAACCTTAATTAGATATAAGCACGAAAATAATAGGAGAATGGGGCGGACCATAGATATATCTTTACCGCGCCCCTAGTTATTTTAGACAAGTCCGGTCCTGCATTGCTTGTGTCAGGTTAGCTTAGGTACAAGCAACGCCTGTTTACATACGAAAAGGAATTGCGGCCGAAATTCACTTTACTTGTGTAGATAATTTGTTTGTAGCCAATAAAACGTCCACACAAAAGCTACCGGCCAATTACTTGAGAAGTCGATGAGGGAGAGAGCTAGGAAAGTCAGATGAAGTCGAGATTACTCCCCAATTTGTGACAATTGTCTGGAGTTCCAATTCCAGCTTGAACAGAAAACGCAGCCATCTTTATTTATAGACCGGGATCGTAACATTAATGCGCTTGCAAAAGAAAAACCAATGGCGGCCGGCACGCCGACAGGTAGCGTCACGTGACGGGCGTGAAAATTGATTGCCCTCACGCTCCGTCTAGCGGATTATTCCCCTTCCCTGAGTGGCGCGGTTTGGGTGACTGGTCACTTAATATGCAGTGCACACGACGGCGCGATCAATTCGTCTTGTCTTTCCATTTAATTTAATGGCCGCTCGTCACCTTAACGCCATATTTCATGACCGCCAAAAAAAAAAAAAAAAAAAAAAGACCAGAAAGAAAACGAATTGACTAGACTATTTGAGGTAATAGAGCAAATCAAATTTTACAATCTCCCAAATCAATTTTCTTCACACCGGTACCGGATACTGCCCAGAGGTTTCTGACGTCACAAATGAGGTTGAAGTCAAACGTTGTAGGAACCAGATGGGGAAAAGCGAGTTCAAGTATTGAGGCAGACGCCGTTTTTTCTCTAACACACCTGGTCTCCATTGTTCAAAAAGCTAAATTAAATTCTGGTTACTCGGACCCTGCCACTTAAATTACATTTTCAGACGTAAGGCCGGCGATTGTGATTTTAAAAGTACTGTGCTGAGTTTGTCACTGCTGAAACAGTTGATTGGCCTGTATGTACTCAAAATTAGTACATAAGCGTAGTATAATCTGTACAAATAGTTTAAAACTTGAAGCATTATAAAGAGAAAATACATTTTGAATTCCCTTTGACCCATACTTTTTTACAGACGAAAGGCCGGGGATTGTGATTTTAAAAGTACTGTTCTGAGTTTGTCACTGCTAAAACAGTTGCTTGGCCTGTATGTACTCAACATTAGTGCATAAGCATAGTATAATCTGTACAAATAGTTTGAAACATGAAACATTGTAAAGAGAAATTACATTCTGAATTCCCTTTGACCCATACTTTTTTCTAAGTAAATTAATACATACGTAAATATTTCAGGCAAAAATAAATATTGAACTACTACACAAATTAGTATATACAGCGTTTGGTATTCTAAGTAAAATTCAAAATATAAGTTTTACAATTTTAACACGAAAACATTTGGTACAACCAACGTCCCAACATGCAAGGGCGTAACTAGCCTTGAATTAAACGACAGTTGTGAGCAAAAGTAACAGAAAACTCGATTGGCGCAGTTATATTTTAATGAAAGCACCCAAATCACACAAGACAACCTAAATATATACATGTACTCTGTGGTCTTTTTAGATGGAATTAATTGCGTTTTGCTTGTGTTATGGCTAGTTTAGTGTGAAAGATAAAAAGGATAAAGTTATCAAAGGTTTGCTGATGTATATGCTCGTTGTCAAGAACAGTAAGGCAGAAAACAATGTTATTAGATTACAACACATGTGTACACACACACACACACACACACACACACACACACACACATATATATATATATATATATATATATATATATATATATATATATAACAGTTGTCAGATGTTATTGAATTTAGTGTGAATGATGGAAAGAAGGAAATTTTTTATTTAACGACGCACCACTCAACACATTTTATTTACGGTTATATGGCGTCAGACATATGGTTAAGGACCACACATATATAGAGAGAGGAAACCCACTGTCGCCACTTCATGTGCTACTCTTTTCGATTAGCAGCAAGGGATCTATTTTATGCATCATCCCAAAGACAGGATAGTGCATACCACGGCTTTTCTTACACCAGTTGTGGAGCACTGGCTGGGACAAGAAATAGCCCAATGGGGCCACCGACCGCGCATCAAGCGAGCGCTTTACCATTGGGCTACATACCGCCATCTAGTGTGGAGGAAAACGTGAATAAAGTTATCCATTGTTAATGATGATAATTTGTCTTCCATATTCGTTCCAGCCAGTACTTCATTTCCTTCCTATTATACAATATACTAGTAATCAGTATATATCCTATTATATTATATTATATAATATTGTATATAACTGCGAACTCAATATGACAGTATATGTGAAATCGAGAAAATTGTCTGAAATGTTACTGGAGAGACAGGTCAGGATCGATCTCGCTGCCCTGGGCGCGACATGCAAATACTTAAATCACTGGTACACGGTTCAACCCTCAGCGATATCCATAATTTGATCTTTCTTAAACCATTATTTTGATCAACACACCGCGGGTATATCTGAAACGACAATCTCTTTGTGAGTTGCATTCTGTCTGCAAGTGATAATAATTTACGGCCAAGTAGATCTTCCAAGAGATTGGTTCCGTCGACTAGGTTTGCTTTCAGACACATTCTACAGATTATGGTTCAGAATACAATAAAAGGAAGCGTACGCAAACACGTACGAAGAGGAAAGCGAATGGACGGAGATCCATAGCGCACAAGGTCTTCGATTAACGTGCTTCAAATTAAACAACATTTGTGGTGGCGTTAAGTGTGGTTTCGGGGTCCTTTACCATTCCGTCATAGGGCGATATTAAAACACGGCATCGACCGCAAAGAAAAGATAACATTGCCACTATGGATTAATGCCAGAACGGACATCTTTCCATGTTGCTATTAATTACAGAAAAGGATCGCCAACAAATGAAAACGCGGATCAATGGCAGCTTTTATCCAAATTTGACGACATTACGTTCTTTTATGCAGTCTACGTTGGCCGATCAACACCGGACTTTTGACGAATTCAGCCGATTTAAATAATCGATCAGATATCCGCCCGTCCGTCCATCCATCCGTCAATCTCTACCTGCCTCTCTCTCTCTCTCTCTCTCTCTCTCTCTCTCTCTCTCTCTCTCTCTCTCTCTCTCTCTCTCTCTCTCTCTCTCTCTCTCTCTCTCTCTCTCTCTCTCTCTCCTCCCCCGCACATCTCTCTGTCTATTTGCGTGTTTTTATATTTATTTGGATTTGTCCTTTTATATATATAAATATAATGCATATAATGTCTTAATATTTGTTGCTTGCTACGAACTAGCTACAAACATCTGAATTCTGTCCAAGAATGGGACATTTAAACGCGTGAATTCCGGGTCTCAAGTCTCATCTGTGATGACGTTGTTTTGAAAGGCTTTGATTGTCCCAGAAACCACTCTGATCAATGTTTAGTTTCTTCAGATGTTCTAGTACATACACATGGTTTTCTGTGTTTACAATTGTCCCAGAATTAGTCTATTCCTCGCCGAGGACCTCCTCGTCTCGTTATCAGAGACTCAACAACCATCACAGGCTCTTCCTTCAACGCAAGTTTCCTAAGCCGAACCTCTCCAGTCCAGCTGGACAGACACAAGTAATCCGATAAGAAACCTCAAATATCTACATCTGAGCATCGCCGCCAGGCGGAGTCTAGTGGGCAGACAACTGTGGCTGTTCAAAGACTCTTATGTCCGCGAATGACCATCGTGTGTTGGCTGTGTTTGTGTAACATGATATATTGTTGGCGTGATGTCCAAATAAAGACAGTCCAGATTGATGACCGCGAATGCCGTTCTCTGTTAATGGATCTTTGTCATCGTCTTACATCTCAACACCCTCCCTAGCTCTGTCTCTCTGTCTGCCCGCCCGCCCCCCCCCCCCCCCCCGTGTGTGTGTGTGTGTGTCTCTGTCTCTCTTTCTCTCTCTCTCTCTCTATATATATATATTCCTCTCTCTTCTTCCTTTCTGTCGCTTTCCCCCCTCCCTCTCTCTCCCTCCCTCCCTTCCTCCCCATTCTATCCCCATTCTCTCTTTCTCACTCACTCATTGCCCCGTCTCTTTATCTCTCCATCTCACGTTCTGTCTCTTTATCTTTATGTATACCTGTCATCTCAATCTCTTTCTCTCATGTTCTCTCTCTCTCTCTCTCTCTCTCTCTCTCTCTCTCTCTCTCTCTCTCTCTCTCTCTCTCTCTCTCTCTCTCTCTCTCTCTCTCTCTCTCTCTCTCTCCCACACTGTCACATCACGTTAACGAATATCCACAATCCACACGATACAGAGCAGATGTCCGTACTTTCAAATGACTTTCAAATCTCAGCTAAGCAGTAGAATTAACTGTCTTAAGATAATTGTACACGTACGCATTAACATGCCAGTTCTAGGTTTCTTCGACATGGGTAGTTAGACAGTACTTCGTTATTTTAAAGTTCATGAGTCAATTACCTGTTACAGAGTGCCTTTACATAAAAGTCCGTATGTGCCAACAGGGATCTGGTGAATTGGTCTATAACTTTACACTTTTTTTAACGACTCCGCTAGAGCGCATTCATTAATTAATCATCGGCTATTGAATGTCAAACATTTGGTAATTCTGACTCGTAGTCATCAGAGGAAATCCGCTACCTTTTTCACTAAGGTCTTTTTATATGCACTTTTTTCACAAACAGGAGCTCACATACCATAATCTTTGACCAGTTGTGATGGACTGGATGGAACGAAAAAACCCATTCAGTTGAATGGATTCCACCGAGGTGATTCGATCCTGCAAGTGCTCAACCGACTGAGCTAAATCCCATCCCATACAGTAAATAAAATCTATAAATATGTTCTTAGTTTTAAACCAATACCAACTCTCATTGTTTTCACAAAGCATTGCTATGCAAATTAAAACGTTTGTTAAAGAGACATACCTGAGTTTGCTGCAATTTTTAAGATGTTATCGACTAACAGATACTTTTTAACGATTGTAATTACATATCAAATATATTTTTCTGCATAATATATTAGTGGCTGTATATTAAACGTGTTTCTGATCCGTCTAATATTTGTACTAGGTTAAATTTCATTTTATTTCCTAAAATATATTTTTTCGTATCTACGAAATTATTTGAAGACAAAATCCAGTTTGGGCTTCTTACAAATATTAAGACAACCAGAAACACATTAAATATACAGACAATGATATTCTAAACAAGAAAATATATTTAATATGTAAGTTTAATCGTAAAACTATTTTATTAATTGTAAATATCTTACAATGTAGTAAACTCAGGAATGTCCCTTTAATAAATCACCATCAAGTTTTATAGATTAAAAGTCATTTTAAATAGAGGAGTGAATGCAAAACATTATTTAAAAAACACCAACACAGTTTGCTAAATATTACATGACTATTTTGTCAAGCATCTGTTCCATTTAAGCTAGCGCCAAACGTTTTTTTCACAATTAGATGACGATTTGGAATGGAACTGCTAAGATCTCCATCGCAGTATTATCACTGTCACAATAATTAAACATGTGGAGGAAACAATTTTGTAAAAGTATTTTTTGTAACAAAACTAATTACTAAATATAACAATATATCAATAGTTTGTACTGACAACGTGAAAATAATATCCCCAGTTCTCTTACTTCTTCATGCTTCCTGACAGCGCGGTGACAATTAGTATCTTGCAACGTTAACATAAAAACGAAGTACAGAACGAAAAGATCACAGGTATAAAATTAGTTTATTATTCGACACTCTTCAGCATGAAATCGATATCTCATGCTATACTTTGAAAAAAAAAAAATTAACAATCGGAAAAAAAATGAAATAGCCCAATGGGCCTACTGACGAGGATCGATCCCAAACAGACCGCACATCAAGCAAGTGCTTTACCACTGGGATACATCCCGCCCCTGCCTTTTGTAATGACTGTGGGGTTTATTTTATTATCCACAATATACAACACTAAACTGCGCTCAAACGCATCTCTCGACACCTTTATTTCAATACTTTCCACAGAACAATCACCAGAACCCTCTACAGATGTCATTCCCTTTATATAATTTTGTATTACAAAATCGTGGATCCGCCCCTAATTCTAATAACTGTTACCGGTGTATTGGGTATCATAACAATGAATCTATCTTATTATATAATATATTTTACTACGAGTAAAACATTACCACATGTTTGACAATCAATAGCCGATGATTAATAAATCAACGTGCTCTAGTGGTGTCGTTAAACAAAAAACCTTTTATAATATCCTCTACTATTAGCAATATTTCGAGTGCCACGCCTCTGGATGATACGTCCTTTCTGTGCTGACTGGGAGGACTGCCACTCCCAAGATTAGCGTTACAAAACATTCTTCTGTCGTGAAATCGATGTTATGAGTATGCATTCTGATTGTTGATTTGAAAATGAAAAATATAGATCACAATGGAATATAATAATGTTTGCTCATAGTTGATTAACAGATCGTGACAACTTGGTTGTGTGTTATTCTTAAAGCAACCCAAGACAAAATCAAATCATATCAAAATACTCCCAAAGTAAACATCTTCCATAGCAAAATCAATTAAAATAAATAAAGTAACTACTAATTACTTTTGATTGTTTATTATAGCTGCTGTCCTTGAATCCTGGTTCAATGTTTTGGCAGTCAGTTTATATAAATCTGAATGACAAAATCATCATGTATTATCAGGGCTGTATTTCTGAACAATGTAGAGTCCAGTGGGTCTTTCACAAAATAGTGGTTGAATAAATGCATCTGCATCTAGTTCTTCGTATATAGGAGGACACCTTTTACTGGAGATTTCATGCCTCCTGCACCTCGCAAAATGAGGACCGCCACCCCCAGACCAGTGTCATCCAAACCGAAATTAGCACCAAACAGTACTTGCGTACTTGCTAAAGTATATGGAGGCAAAAAGATTAATCGTGACAAAAATACCAAACACTTAGACCATCATACATAGCCGATACAATAACAGATACACGTAAATAGGTTAATGGACTAATCGTTTACCAACAGTCCTTGAATCCCGACCTTAGTTACATATTCAATATGGAAAAAACCAATGCTTAATGTTACATACATTGTACTTTCTTTTTTAAAAATAGTTTATTAACCCTGATGTGACTACTTTACAGTCGTGCTAATATCAACAAAATATGAATACATATGGTACATCACAACAGTATAATTAAACATGGATACATAAAATAATTAAGTAACATATGGGGTTAACAGTGACACTAACATACCTTGTACTTGATAAAGGATATTGAGATAAATACACTAATTGTTAAAAAAATACGAATTCCTCCATAGATAAAACAATACTACAAATATGTAAATAGAGTAATGGGCATGTTGTCTACCAATTATAGACCTTGTACCTTGATACAAGAAGCTGTAAAACAAAGTTTTACGAGCAACCTTCAATATTGACATATTTCAAGACAATTAGGCGACTTTAGTCAGTTTCGATTTTTGTTATAAACATACACTATATAATACGGTTAACAATGTTTCTCTACTTCATTTTAAAAACCGATATCAGAATATGTTACAAACACATCGCCTAAGACGTTTTTTTCTCCGTGTTAATTGATATTTTGTTTTTGTTTATTTGTTTTTGTCACATAATACTAGTTACATTAATTAATAACATTCTCTAATTAAGAATTGATATTTTTTTCTTCCTGTTTACTGAAATGTCTTTTTTAAATACTACTAGTTCCATTAATTGTAACATTGTTTAGTTGAGAGTTAAATTTTACCTTCCTATTTACCGAAATTTTGTTTTGCTGTTGTAGTTTTACAAATACCCCTAGTTACATTGACTGTAAATTGTTTAATTCACAGTTAATTTTTCCCTTCCTATTTAGTGACATATTTTGACATATTGCTTGTTACATTAATTGTAACATTGTCTAAGAGTGAATTTTTCGTGATTTCTTTACTGACATTTAAAGGTACAGATCCCCGTTTTTAAACACAAAGGCATACTCTTCACTACAAGAGCCGTTTATAATCACTGAAATCAAACATTACTTATATTTTAGTGTTTAGATTATCCATTCCCGTACAACTGAAGTGTTTGTGGTCATTCTAGTGTTTCTAATACCACAAAATGCTTTTTTTTTCTTCATAGTTTTAAAAACGCACGTGCGTCTGAGAAGTAAAGGTTATGGGGTCGTGTTTTAGTCTAGTTTAAAGAGTATTTCAACGTCACACACTCTTGTGTCACTCTGTTGTATCCAAATTTGTTATATATTTGTAAATTAACCAAACAAGTGTCCATTTTTAAGGGTTGAAACTAAGAGTCTAGGCGAAAAAATATGCCTTAGTGTTTAAACACTAGGGTCTGTTCTTTTAATTGTAACGTCGTTTGAAGGTTGTCGACTAACAGAGCCTTTCTAACGATTGTAATTACATCTCAAATATATTTTTTTCTGCATAAAATATTAGTGTCTGTATATGTAACGTTTTTCTGATCGTTGTAATATTTTTACTAGGTTAAATTTCATTTTATTTCCTAAAATGTTATTTTTTTGTTACGTACGAAATTATTTGAAAACAGAATCCAATTTAGTCTTCTTACAAATATTAAGACGACCATAAATACACTGAATATACAAACACTGATATTCTAAACAAGAAAATATATTTAATATGTAAGTTTAATCGTATACATTTTTCATTAGTCGGAAACATCTTACAATGCAACACATTCAGGAATGTCCCTTTAATTGTTCTAATTTCATATTTTAGTGGCATTTTGTTGTTGTGAGTTTTTTCACTTGCTACTAGTTACATTAATTGTAACTGTGTTTAAGAATTCTCTTTTCGTAATTCATTGCCATTTTGTTCATACACTACTACTATTGTAACGTCGCTTAAGTGTTTTAATTTCCTGTTTTACGGACGTTGTGTTGCGGGGGTTTTTTTTCTTCACAAACTACTAATTACATTAATTGTAACATTGTTTATGAGTTCTGTACTTTATTGTCTTTTTTGTCACACAATAATACTAGCACTAGTTACTATTACTAGGTACGTTAATTGTAACGTCGTTTAAGTGTTCTAATTTGATATTTTACTGACATTCTATAGCGTATTTTACACAAACTACTAGTTACATTAATTGTAACATTGTCCAAGAGTTCATTTTTCGTGTTTTATTGACAGTTTTCCTTCACACAATACGACTATTACTAGGTACGTTAATTGTAACGTCGTTTAAGTGTTCTAATTTGATATTTTACTGACATTCTATAGCGTATTTTACACAAACTACTAGTTACATTAATTGTAACATTGTCCAAGAGTTCATTTTTCGTGTTTTATTGACAGTTTTCCTTCACACAATACGACTATTACTAGGTACGTTAATTGTAACGTCGTTTAAGTGTTCTAATTTGATATTTTACTGACATTCTATAGCGTATTTTACACAAACTACTAGTTACATTAATTGTAACATTGTCCAAGAGTTCATTTTTCGTGTTTTATTGACAGTTTTCCTTCACACAATACGACTATTACTAGGTACATTAATTGTAACGTCGTTTAAGTGTTCTAATTTGATATTTTACTGACATTCTATAGCGTATTTTACACAAACTACTAGTTACATTAATTGTAACATTGTCCAAGAGTTCATTTTTCGTGTTTTATTGACAGTTTTCCTTCACACAATACGACTATTACTAGGTACATTAATTGTAACGTCGTTTAAGTGTTCTAATTTTATATTTTACTGACATTCTATAGCGTATTTTACACAAACTACTAGTTACATTAATTGTAACATTGTCCAAGAGTTCATTTTTCGTGTTTTATTGACAGTTTTCCTTCACACAATACGACTATTACTAGGTACATTAATTGTAACGTCGTTTAAGTGTTCTAATTTGATATTTTACTGACATTCTATAGCGTATTTTACACAAACTACTAGTTACATTAATTGTAACATTGTCCAAGAGTTCATTTTTCGTGTTTTATTGACAGTTTTCCTTCACACAATACGACTATTACTAGGTACATTAATTGTAACGTCGTTTAAGTGTTCTAATTTGATATTTTACTGACATTCTATAGCGTATTTTACACAAACTACTAGTTACATTAATTGTAACATTGTCCAAGAGTTCATTTTTCGTGTTTTATTGACAGTTTTCCTTCACACAATACGACTATTACTAGGTACATTAATTGTAACGTCGTTTAAGTGTTCTAATTTTATATTTTACTGACATTCTATAGCGTATTTTACACAAACTACTAGTTACATTAATTGTAACATTGTCCAAGAGTTCATTTTTCGTGTTTTATTGACAGTTTTCCTTCACACAATACGACTATTACTAGGTACATTAATTGTAACGTCGTTTAAGTGTTCTAATTTTATATTTTACTGACATTCTATAGCGTATTTTACACAAACTACTAGTTACATTAATTGTAACATTGTCCAAGAGTTCATTTTTCGTGTTTTATTGACAGTTTTCCTTCACACAATACGACTATTACTAGGTACATTAATTGTAACGTCGTTTAAGTGTTCTAATTTGATATTTTACTGACATTCTATAGCGTATTTTACACAAACTACTAGTTACATTAATTGTAACATTGTCCAAGAGTTCATTTTTCGTGTTTTATTGACAGTTTTCCTTCACACAATACGACTATTACTAGGTACATTAATTGTAACGTCGTTTAAGTGTTCTAATTTGATATTTTACTGACATTCTATAGCGTATTTTACACAAACTACTAGTTACATTAATTGTAACATTGTCCAAGAGTTCATTTTTCGTGTTTTATTGACAGTTTTCCTTCACACAATACGACTATTACTAGGTACATTAATTGTAACGTCGTTTAAGGGTTCTAATTTGATATTTTACTGACATTCTATAGCGTATTTTACACAAACTACTAGTTACATTAATTGTAACATTGTCCAAGAGTTCATTTTTCGTGTTTTATTGACAGTTTTCCTTCACACAATACGACTATTACTAGGTACATTAATTGTAACGTCGTTTAAGTGTTCTAATTTTATATTTTACTGACATTCTATAGCGTATTTTACACAAACTACTAGTTACATTAATTGTAACATTGTCCAAGAGTTCATTTTTCGTGTTTTATTGACAGTTTTCCTTCACACAATACGACTATTACTAGGTACATTAATTGTAACGTCGTTTAAGGGTTCTAATTTGATATTTTACTGACATTCTATAGCGTATTTTACACAAACTACTAGTTACATTAATTGTAACATTGTCCAAGAGTTCATTTTTCGTGTTTTATTGACAGTTTTTCTTCACACAATACGACTATTACTAGGTACATTAATTGTAATGTCGTTTAAGTGTTCTAATTTATATTTTACTGACATTCTATAGCGTATTTTACACAAACTACTAGTTACATTAATTGTAACATTGTCCAAGAGTTCATTTTTCGTGTTTTATTGACAGTTTTCCTTCACACAATACGACTATTACTAGGTACATTAATTGTAACGTCGTTTAAGGGTTCTAATTTGATATTTTACTGACATTCTATAGCGTATTTTACACAAACTACTAGTTACATTAATTGTAACATTGTCCAAGAGTTCATTTTTCGTGTTTTATTGACAGTTTTCCTTCACACAATACGACTATTACTAGGTACATTAATTGTAACGTCGTTTAAGGGTTCTAATTTGATATTTTACTGACATTCTATAGCGTATTTTACACAAACTACTAGTTACATTAATTGTAACATTGTCCAAGAGTTCATTTTTCGTGTTTTATTGACAGTTTTTCTTCACACAATACGACTATTACTAGGTACATTAATTGTAATGTCGTTTAAGTGTTCTAATTTTATATTTTACTGACATTCTATAGCGTATTTTACACAAACTACTAGTTACATTAATTGTAACATTGTCCAAGAGTTCATTTTTCGTGTTTTATTGACAGTTTTCCTTCACACAATACGACTATTACTAGGTACATTAATTGTAACGTCGTTTAAGTGTTCTAATTTGATATTTTACTGACATTCTATAGCGTATTTTACACAAACTACTAGTTACATTAATTGTAACATTGTCCAAGAGTTCATTTTTCGTGTTTTATTGACAGTTTTCCTTCACACAATACGACTATTACTAGGTACATTAATTGTAACGTCGTTTAAGGGTTCTAATTTGATATTTTACTGACATTCTATAGCGTATTTTACACAAACTACTAGTTACATTAATTGTAACATTGTCCAAGAGTTCATTTTTCGTGTTTTATTGACAGTTTTTCTTCACACAATACGACTATTACTAGGTACATTAATTGTAATGTCGTTTAAGTGTTCTAATTTTATATTTTACTGACATTCTATAGCGTATTTTACACAAACTACTAGTTACATTAATTGTAACATTGTCCAAGAGTTCATTTTTCGTGTTTTATTGACAGTTTTCCTTCACACAATACGACTATTACTAGGTACATTAATTGTAACGTCGTTTAAGTGTTCTAATTTGATATTTTACTGACATTCTATAGCGTATTTTACACAAACTACTAGTTACATTAATTGTAACATTGTCCAAGAGTTCATTTTTCGTGTTTTATTGACAGTTTTTCTTCACACAATACGACTATTACTAGGTACATTAATTGTAATGTCGTTTAAGTGTTCTAATTTTATATTTTACTGACATTCTATAGCGTATTTTACACAAACTACTAGTTACATTAATTGTAACATTGTCCAAGAGTTCATTTTTCGTGTTTTATTGACAGTTTTCCTTCACACAATACGACTATTACTAGGTACATTAATTGTAACGTCGTTTAAGTGTTCTAATTTGATATTTTACTGACATTCTATAGCGTATTTTACACAAACTACTAGTTACATTAATTGTAACATTGTCCAAGAGTTCATTTTTCGTGTTTTGTTGACAGTTTTCCTTCACACAATACGACTATTACTAGGTACATTAATTGTAACGTCGTTTAAGTGTTCTAATTTGATATTTTACTGACATTCTATAGCGTATTTTACACAAACTACTAGTTACATTAATTGTAACATTGTCCAAGAGTTCATTTTTCGTGTTTTATTGACAGTTTTCCTTCACACAATACGACTATTACTAGGTACATTAATTGTAACGTCGTTTAAGTGTTCTAATTTGATATTTTATTGACATTCTGTTGTGTATTTGTGACATAAATGGATTAATTAGTAATGAAAACGTTTTGCCCTGACAGATTAATTAAATACATGTTTGAACACCACATTGGACGGAAGACCAACAATAAGTCCATTCCGCGAGTAAATACCCACAATTCCGTTGGGACAAGTCCTGATAAATTTACATTCAGATGAATCGGTTAGGAAAACAGAATTCACCAAACAGAACATCTTCATATTCATCGTCACAAATAGAGATCTATTGAGAGTTGTGAAGCAATAAAATACTGCCCACATACCATTCAGCCACAGATAGCATCCAAGACTTTTGTAACATCAGCAACAATTACTGCATGATCCCTGACTGAATGCACAGGTGACTGCATTTAGCAGAGAGATTGTAAACATAAGTGTATAAGACGTGGATGTTTGTAGAGTTGCTGCCCCAAACGGCTAGGGAATCAAGCATTTTCCGGAGCAAAGGCTGCATGCCATTAGGGCAAGCAATGGATGCTTTTTGTACAAAGAATAAATGGTTTCAGGCAAAGAATAAATGTTCTGAGCAATAAATTACTGCTTTTAATACAAAGGACAAATGCTCTGAACAATAAATTACTGTTTTTAATACAAAGAATAAATGTTCTGAGTATAATAATGAATGTTTTAATACAAAGAGTTCTGAGCAAAGAATCACCGTTTTTAGTACAAAGAATAATTCTTCGGGGTAAAAGAATTACTGTTTTTAGAAGAAGGAATAAATCTTTTCAGTAAAGAATAAATGTTTTTAATACAAAGAATAAATATTCTAAGTAAAAAAAAAAATGTTTTTAGAAGAAAGAATAAATGTTCCCAGCAAATAATGAATGTTTTCAGGGCACAAAAAATTAATGTGTTTAAGTCAAATAATATTTTTAGGCAAATAATGATTTTTTAGGGCATAGAATGAATGTTCTTAGAGCAAAGAATGAATCTGAACAACAAAACCGTTATCTACAATGAAGACCGTATTTCTGTACAATGCAGAGTCGAATGGACATTTGGCAAACTAGGGATTGATTCCGCAAATCTCTATCTAGTGCCTAGTATTTAAGAGGACAGCCACTCAGATGTTCGTTCTTATGGTACAGAATGGATGTTTTAGACCGCGTGATGAATGTTTTAGGATAGATCTTTTTACACGTTGTATTCTTCAAAGTGGCACTAATGGTGGTATTAATTATAGGTGCTTACCACTATCAATGTCATTTATATCTGTAATTAATTTTGTTGTTTTATGTTTCTGTGTAAATCATGACACCTCAGAATGGTTTCAAGAGAAACTCGTTCGAACTGCACCGGTAATGTATCATTCCACGCGCCTTACACACGTAAAGTTTAATTTGTTCAACGAAACAACTAGAACAGATTGATTTATTAATCATTGGCTATTGAATGGGATTTTTTTGTGGTTTTTTTTTTTTAATAATGACATTCTAGTTTTAAAGAGGAAACCCGCTACCCGTCAGATATATGATTACGGACCACAAACATATATAGAGGAAACCCGCTGTCGCCACTTCATGGACTACTCTTTTCTATTAGTAGCAAGGAATCTTTTATATGCATATCCCAAAGACAGTAGTATAGCATATACCATGACCTTTGGTATACCAGTTGTGGTACAATGGCTGGAAAATAGCTCAATGGGAGCACCAACTGGGGTGGATCCTTGACCGACCGCGCATCAAACGAGCGCCTTACCACTGGGCTTTTGTCTTTGCCTCTTTATATATGTAATGCCAGTCTTTACGCTTACCAAAACCACAAACTCTTGTATACAGCTGATATAAAGACGATTGTCTGGGAATTCGAACTAATAAACAATTTCATAACTGAGTGATGTTGCTCGCTGAAAAATAAATAGACATCGTGAACTGTGGCCACAGAGAGCATGAAATGGCTCACTTTGAATTTGTGATCAATCTGCGAAATGCGTTAGATCAACCAACTGATTGCCTTGTTCTGGTGTACCCAGACTGGTTGTTATTTACTATTCTCAAAGTGGTGATGCAAAAATGTCAGGTGCAAAAATGTCATACGGTGCAAAAATGTCATACGGTGTAAGAAGTGGGACAAATTCCTTTACAGAGTGTTATCATTTCATTTCAACTTATTATCGTGCTTATATCCAATTAAGGTTCAAGGACGCTGTCCTGGGCACACACCTCAGCTATTTGGGCTCTCTGTTCAGGACAGTGGGTTTGTTGTTAGTGGTTAGTGAGAAAGAAGAGGGTGCAGTGGTCTTACATCTTCCTATTGAGTCGTCAAAAATCACTCTGGGTGGGAGCCGGTACCGGGCTGCGAACCCAGAACTTACCAGCCTTTCTTTGTTTAACAAAACCACTAGAGCACATTGATTTATTAATCGTCGGCTATTGGATGTCAGACATTTGGTAATTGTGACATATAGTCTTAGAGAGGAAACCCTCTACATTTTTCCATTAGTAGCAAGGGATCTTTTATATGTACCATAGTCAATCCCACGACATAATTAATACCCACGTCAAAACGGAGCTGTTTTCCAGACTGACATCTGGGAGACTCGCGTCCGACTTTTGGCCATCATTCTTGCCTTCCTGGTTCGCATCTCCAGCGCCGGAAGAACAAATAATCAATCCCGCAGCAAAAGGCACTTCCGTTCTCATTGGCTTTCTAGCATCTGTGTCCACAAAAGACTTACTTGTGTTCTTATTGCGTGTTTCCGAACATCTGTGCCCTGCAAACACCAATGGGGCGCTCTTTGTGCCAGTATCCTTGTTTAGGTATTCATGTGCAGTGTCATTCTTGAAATATATCATGGTGGACCACTGCACGATTAGCTAGCTCAGTTGGTGGAGCATTGGACGTTTGTTTTATTTTAACTTATTATCGTGCTGGTATCCAGTTAAGGTTAAAAAACAAGGGGCGAGAGAGAGAGAGAGAGAGAGAGAGAGAGAGAGAGAGAGAGAGAGAGAGAGAGAGAGAGAGAGAGAGAGAGAGAGAGAGAGAGAGAGAGCAAACACACATACTAAACACACATACAAAAGTCACACACACACACACACACACACACACACACACTTCAACAATCTGGACTGTCTGTCAAGGACAGAGAGGGTTAGTTGTTAGTTGTTAGTTGTTAGTGGCTAGTGAGAGGAAAGTCGGTGTAGTGGTCGTACACCTACCCACTGTGTCGTTAAACTCGCTCTGGGTTGGAGCTGGTACCAGGATGCGAACCCAGTCCCTACTAAACTTAAGGCTGAAAGCTTAAACACTATACCGAGACTGGTTTGCAATATAGTTGGTATTTATATCAGATGCTCCTACTGGCAGTGGTATAGCTACAGGAAATGTCCTTATTAGCTCAATCGGCAGAGCGCTCGACTCTTATACACAGAGCTCCTGGTTTTGGGCCAACGAAAGTAAAACATTTCTCGCACCCCCACCCAAGCCTCTGACAACTCGGATGCTTCGTTACCTTCTTAAATTATTTATTGTTCCAGAACACATCTGTAATGTCAGGGTTGGGGCCCTGAAATCATTACGTACATAACATAATGGTATATACAGATAGACACACACACACACACACACACACACACACACACACACACACACACACACACACACACATACAGGCACCTTCGTTACCTTCTGGTTTCTTATCATTTAGACAAATTTCATCAATTGCTTCATCTAAGCCGACTCCGCCCATTGACAATGGGAATAAAAGGACTCATACGGAATAATGCTGAAATACAGTGTCCCTTTCATTATAATGAAACGAAAATAATGTTTAAAATCTATAATTTTCAGTACATCTGGTAAAAGTGGAGTTTGATTGGCTTAATATCACCATTAGACCCTATTAAGGAATTAATTATCAGTATTGGGTGTCAAATATTTGGTAATTCTTACAGTCTTTAGAGAAAAACCGCAATATTTTTGCAGTAGAATAAATGTATAAATGTTTAACGACACTCCAGCACACAAATACACATCGGCTATTGGGTGTCACCTTTTGGGGGGGGGGGGGGGGGGGTTCTGAGTTTTTTTGCAATAGCGACAGGATATATTTTATATGCACTTTGGGTTGGTCCACCGTGGGGATTCGATCCTATCATCCAAACACCTTTGTAGAGCGCTCTACCCATTGTGCTAGATCTCGCTCCTTCCGGTAACAGAAGGAAAAATGTAAATGATGGATTCGAACAATTCGCCGGGGATGTTAATTAGAATGGTATCTAAGAGCGTGGGCTTTGCGAAACAGAACTAGGTCGTGCTCCAAATAAAACAATGCGCAAATGCACTCTAGATTTCCGTTGTATTTATGCATTCTGCAAAAGCCCTTAAAACCTCGACCAAGCTGAAAAGAGCGAATAATGAAATCTTTAAAGAAAAACATGTTTAAACAATACAGCGATAACCGTCGTATCTTCCCATTGATTTTTATTTTTATACCGAACATTTGTGCAGCCTCGGTGGAGTATTGTCTTAAGCCATCGACCGTAAAGGCTGGTAGGTACTGGGTTCGCATCCCGGGACGTCGTCAAAACCCAGTTTTAACGGATCAACAGGTTTATAGTTTGCTTCGTTTAACAACACCACTAGATCACATTGCATTATTGGTAAACATGGAAACAATATAATGGGTTTCCTTTAAGACTATATGTCAGAATCACCAAAAAATTGACATCCAACAGCCGATGATTAATAAATCAATGTGCTCTAGTAGTGTCGTTAAAATAATAAACTTTAGCTTACTATTCTGCATTAGAAACCCGCGTTATAATACTGAAAGACCAGGCGGTTGTGCAGGAATGCTCCCTTGGAAAATATATTGAAAAAAAGAAGCAAATGTGCTTGAGCGGATGGAGATTCGACCCCCACCCCCGGATATGCGCCTGAAGACAAGTCAGCAGATTCATGATTTACTAACAAAACATCTGCACAGCAATGTGTTTTTCGCAAGTCTCTTTCCAAAACGTTATGTAACATTGTATGTCCATTTTTTGTTGCCTTATTTGTTGAAACGAATGCTCTGCAGAGCAATAATTCTAAACCATCGATCTGTTTATTTAGTTTAGATTTTTTCTCAGCCTGACTTTGATATTAAATCTATTTGGACGGAAAATGATGGAAAAATCCATTATTTAATAGTTTATTGTTTTTTCGCCTGATACCGATGGGTAATTTAGATTATGAAACAACAATTGGCTGGGAATGAAACAGGCCAAAAAGGTATGCCATGTGTGTGCTTTATTCTGGAAGCTGGATTTGAAAACATTTTTTTTTTTTTTCGAATCCTATATTCTGTTAAAGGGACATTCCTGAGGTTGCTGCAACTGTTACGGTGTTATCGACTAACCGAGCCTTTTTAACGATTGTAATTACATATCAAATATATTTTTCTGCATAAAATATTAGTGGCTGTATATCAAACGTGTTTCTGATCGTTCTAATATTTTACTAGGTTAAATTTCATCTTATTTCCTAAAATATACTTTTTTTCGTACATACGAAATTATTTGAAAACTGAATCCAGTTTGGGCTCCTTACAAATATTAAGACGACCAGAAACACATTGAATATACAGACACTGATATTCTAAACAAGAAAATATATTTAATATGTAAGTTTAATCGTAGAACTATTTTATTAGTCATAAACATCTTTCAATGCAGCGAACTAAAGAATGTTCCTTTAATATAAACTAGGTTTTAGTTACAGCGAGTTGTATTTTTCAAATTCATTTCTTTCTTTGTGGTGGGATCAGGTGCAATTAGAAGAGACTAAGAGATACTTTCATCATAGGTTCGAACTGCTTTAAAAGACAGCTTCTTTGTTTTTCGTAATAAAACGGCATATATATATTAGGAAATATTCAGTGGCATGCCCATTGCGTTATTTATGGCTGTCAGTATATATGTTAGTACAAACGTATTTGACCAAAATACATTCAGGTTTATAACTGCATTAATTTTTAAGTTGCTATTTCATCTAGAAAACTTCGACATATTACCATTGTTAGCAAGTACAATTTGTTTGTCGTAAACATTACGATGGTCAAAAGATACTGTTTTAAATTAGGCAAAATGAAAAGTATTGATGTTTTAAATACCAAAATAGGCAACAATAAATATCAATTTGTAATTAGTTATTTATCTGGATCAGTATCATATGTAATACATACTACAGTTGTAGTTTGATTTTTAAATACTATGCATTTTGCGAATTTAAAATATGTAAATGTAATTTTTTGTCAATTGATTTTTGTGTATTTTAAAATTATTTATTGTTTTGTTTTGTTTTGTTTGCACTCAATAGCTGATGTATTTTTCGTGCTGGAGTGTCGTTAAACATTCATTCATTCATTGTTTTGTTTGTTTGTTTCTTGTTGTTTTTTTCTTTCGGTGTTTTTTTTTTCATATTCCTAAAACATCATTATTTTTCATAAATGTCACATGTAAATAAATAGTTATAAACACCTATTATATATATGTTTTTTAAATTATATACAAGTCGAATTTTTTATTTTAATTTTTAAAAAAACATTTTGCTATGATGAAGAGTAGGGTCAACAAATGTGATGCCTTAAAACTGTTAGCCAGCTTCAGGTTATAAATTACTAGAATATTTAAAATAAAATAAAGTAATAAAGTAGATAATAACAATAACCAAGTCAAAACGTAATAACAAATAAAAAGTGAAAAGTAAAAAGTGAAAACATAAGTCAAACAGTAACAACTTATCCAAAACATCTAAAGTAAAAACGAATGAAGTAAAAAGTAAAAAAAAGGTATAATTTAAAACGTATAAAGAAAATAAGCATAAAGATAAAATATGTATAGAGTAAAAACATGTACAAATAATAATAAAACGAAATTGATGTTAAATAAAACATTTTCCCTTTTTTCCCAGTAATGTTTCCTGTCTGTTTATTTTAGCATCAAATTCATTAACAAAAGCATTTCTAAATCCAATATTTGATGTAAATTTCATTAAATAAATTGCAGAAGCAAAGCCAAAATCAAAAGCGAAATAAATAATTGGCCTTCTTTTCGTTTTAATTTACTGGCAGTTTATTTGAAATGGTGTTTTGAATCGCAAGGGAACAGACGTTGTGAACGTTTAATTAAAAGTTACAAGACGTCTCCCCGAATTTCTGTATTGCCAACTTGGCAGTTATAATTTCTTTTTCAATTCCAAAATGAAGGAAATTTAATAAAGTAACTTAAAAAGAAAAAAAAGTAAAAACAAAAAAAGAGTAAAAAACCAACAAACAAAAAACAGAGAAGAGAAAGAAGTAAAAAGTATGTGGGAGGTTTTAGTGTTGTAATTTTGGCATTCTTCCATCAGAGAAGTGTTGAAGCACACCTGCCATGGAAAAACATTTATGACTTCTCCAGATATTACCGTTAGGAATGGGGGGGGGGGGGGGGGGGGGGGAATAAAAGGCAAAGGTTCTAGTACAGGTTATTATAATCTGTCTGGGTTTGATGAGACATATATTATCATCTAGATGTAGAGTTGGTTCATGATCTTGTATTAGCTTTGTGTTAAATTGTAAACTGATTGGAGTGTGTTCTGTATTGTGATTGGTTAATTACATTCTTTTTCCGGGATCAAATGAAAATAACACCCGGAAAGTTAGAAAGTGACATCATTAGCATTTGGAACAGGCGAAGTTGACGATTCAAGGGTCTACAGTTTGATTGTACCCAGGTATTTTTTTTCTTTAAAAAATGCTAAATATACAGTTAGTTCTGTAGAAAAACGATTCAGTTTACAGTGGACATATCCATATGGAGTTTTTAGATTTGCAGGTGTTATTGTCTATTTGATGCCCGCAAATGTTTTATTTTTGACCTCAGGCTAACGCCTTAGGTCAAAAATGACATTTGAGGGATCAAATAGATAATAACACCCGCAAACTTAAAAACTCCGTATGGTTATCTCCTAAATGTATCCATGTATGTCAACAAATCTAAACGGGAAAACCATTAACATTTTCAAAATCGATTCGCTGCTCAAAGTAGTAAAACCACCAACTTTTTCACAATATTATGCCTCAGTCAGTTTTATGTGTCAGAAGGACTGCACTTCTCCAATAAGGACAAAATTATTAAACTTTTCAAAATCGTATCTGCACAAGACAGAATAAATAATATGTTTTGCTATATCATGACGGATTCCATGAGCCAATGCCAGATTTTTGGCCATCATGAATGTCACTCCCCCATTGCGACAGGTGCATCCTTCTTACCTAGCCTGTAGATAGTACTAAGCCAAATAACTTGCAGTTGGGTCAAAGATTGAGGTGCAACCTTTGATAGAACAGTTAATACCACAAATCCTGTGATTGATGATAAGTGTGTTTGTTGTACCCGTTATGAAATGAACAGCGTAACCTCCATTTTTTTCTGATTTACTTTAAGGGTGAGGGATGGTAATATTTATATCTGTGGTGTATATGTCGATTGATACACTTCGTGTAGGATTTTTAGCCTCCAGGACGCTACATGAATCTTTGCTGCCTAGCCTGTAGGAAGAGTCCCACTATCCCCCTCCCCACCAGAACGGTGCATGGATCCTTGTGTGCCTAGCTCTTAGGTGACTGACACTTCCCCATGACCATGCATACATCCTTCCTCTTTAGCCTGTAGGAGGACTGCCACTCGAAATACATAGACTGTGTTACAGAAAGCTCGACAGAGCTGACTAACCATAACCTTAACCCTTACGGACTCGACGACTGTGGTGGAAGTACTCATGACGGGTGCCACCCACGGAGCAGGGAATGCTCACCTTTCTCGAACATCTGATATCATCACTGCAATGACAGTGCATGTCATCACAGCTATATTTATTCCAATAAGCTCTGTCCCGTGCTAGTTTTGATTGAGTAAACTAGTATGGAAGTGGCATTCCTCTTTGTGGCGGTGCAACAAGGATGTTTTGTACATTTATGGATCTCCTCGGGAGTGGTTGTCCTCGTATAGACGAGGCACTAGACAGAGATGAATGGACACAACCGCTCTTTTGCCAAATGCCCATTCGACTCTGCATAGTGCATCTATAGATACTGACTTCATCGCGGATAACGGTTTCGTCGTTCAGATTTTACCCCAAGCTAAACAGAGCTGACTTCCTACTATCTGGCCATGGCTTGAGAACTGGCTCTGGGAGTAGGGTTCTGCCCGATGTAAGTAGTTTAATGTAATAGTGTGTCAGTTATTGATTGTTTTAAACAACGTGCGTGCCAGTCGTTTCAATCAATATCCAATCGCTGGCTGTAATCCTTCTGGTCTTCAGACGAGGGGCAACTGGGAAATGACAATTCGTATGTTGGACTTCGTTCATTAGAAACGAGACTGTATTATATATATATATATATATATATATATATATATATATATATATATATAAACGGTAGACTTAATTCATTAGAAATGGAGCTGGAGTGGGGTGGGGGTATATAAAACGGGTAGACATTGTTGTAATTTTGTTTCTCAGACTTATTATTAATTAGATTATTAGAAATGAGACTGTTTTTGTTAGATACAAAAGATAGATGAAGTTGTAATTATGTTATGTTTCAGAGTTCGTTTATTAAAAATGAGGCTGATTTTATTATATAACAAGGCTATATGAAGTTGTCATCCCCTTGCTTTTCAGACTTAGTTTCTTAGAAATAAGGCTGGTTTTGTAATATACAAAGGTTAGACAAAGTTATAGTTTTGTTGTTTTTCAGACTTCGCTCATTAGAAATCAGGCTGTTTATGTACATAAAAAACGGTAGACAAAGTTGTAATTTTGTTGGTTTTCAGACTTCGCTCATTAGAAATCAGGCTGTTTATGCATATAAAAACGGTAGACAAAGTTGTAATTTTGTTGGTTTTCAGACTTCGCTCATTAGAAATCAGGCTGTTTATGCATATAAAAACGGTAGACAAAGTTGTAATTTTGTTGGTTTTCAGACTTCGCTCATTAGAAATCAGGCTGTTTATGCATATAAAAACGGTAGACAAAGTTGTAATTTTGTTGGTTTTCAGACTTCGTTCATTAGAAATCAGGCTGTTTATGTATATAAAAACGGTAGACAAAGTTGTAATTATGTTGGTTTTCAGACTTCGCTCATTAGAAATCAGGCTGTTTATGTATATAAAAACGGTAGACAAAGTTGTAATTATGTTGGTTTTCAGACTTCGCTCATTAGAAATCAGGCTGTTTATGTATATAAAAACGGTAGACAAAGTTGTAATTTTGTTGGTTTTCAGACTTCCTTTATAATACCCTCTAATTCTTCTCTTGTTATATTTCAGTATAGGACTATAAACAATTTTTAAAAATTGGTCAGTCTCAACAACCAAATCGTTGCTAAGTTACACTAAGCGTCTTGCTTACATCAACAAAGTTAGCAGACGCATTGTGATTCTGTTTCCTAGATGTCAATAGCAACTTAAAGTCTGTTTTATGAAGAACAACAAATTAAATCCCGTCCCTACAGATGTACGATCAGTGGCATTAGGATTAATTTCATTTTTTGTGTGATAATAAATGAGATCCAGGCAGATGGTTTTATTGCCACACAAGAACGTTAGGAGTATCCCGAGTGCGTTCCACTTGTTTTGTTGTTACGCACCCTGCAATCACACCCTCCATAACCGACGTTTTCAATTCTCAACCATTCAGCGATTGTCGCCATTTATCTCTTCTCAACACTGAAGTCAAGTTGCCGCCATGATTGCTATAGCAACGCTAAGCACGGCGGCTGGGAGGGTGGAGACGATCAAGTTGTTTCCCGATGCGGGGCATCAAGTTCCATTGATAAATATATAGAATTACCAGTCTAGTGTCCTTGTCAAATGCAATTAGCAGCGAGCGCAATATTACATTAATCACACACAACGCACGTGGGATTCGGCACATCAGATCTACCAATAACACAATCAAACACAATTTGGAAGGTAGGTACGCGTTAGCATTAAGACAAGGTTCTCAGCAAACGTCGTTAGAGCTACACCCTTCAACAGCCGAAAACCAGTTTAATGGCGTGCCCGCTCTGGCTTCCTCCATCCAGCGGATCAAAGACAATGTCCAACGTTCTGTATGCGCGTTGTCCGTTAAGCTGTTGTTAGATCTGGATTCTCTTTTCGGAAGAATTATTTGGCGGAGTCAGAAGTTGTGCCCACGTTAGGCATGCTTAAAGAGTTCTCTGATGGAAGCATTCCGAAATTTTAAAACACCCATTCACCAAATGTGTATGCTCTCACTCTTTCTGTGTATGTCTCTTTAACTCTTTCTAACTCTCACCCTGTATGTGTCTCTGTCTCTGTGTGTGTGTGTGTGTCTCTCTCTCTTCTCTTTCTCTCTCTCTCTCTCTCTCTCTCTCTCTCTCTCTCTCTCTCTCTCTCTCTCTCTCTCTCTCTCTCTCTCTGTGTGTTTCTCGTTCTCTCCCTCTCCCTCTCTGTCTCTCCTCTTTCCTTCTCTCTGTCTTTCTTGTGCTCTCACTGTCTGTATTTCTCTTATATATGTGTATGTGCATGTGTGCGTGCGTGTATGTGTGTATGTGCGTGCGTGTGTGTATTTATGTGCATGTGTCTCTCTCTGTCTCTCTGTCTCTCTCTCTCTCTCTCTCTCTCTCTCTCTCTCTCTCTCTCTCTCTCTCTCTCTCTCTCTCTCTCTCTCTGTGTGTGTGTGTGTGTGTGTGCTCATGCGCACACACTAATGTAACAGCAAAACATTATGTCTGTATTCAAAGGCCTTCCCATGTTTTTATGTCACTCTCTTTCCCACCATCCTGTACCTCAGTTTAATCATGCGTCCAACTGTCCAGTCGTCAATACGATATTGGATACACCCATTTGTTTGTGTTTCTAACAACATTTTCGTCAAATATGCTACCATTCAAAACAGATAAATACAGAAACCAAAGATTATGTGTTGGATATACGGGTGTATAGATCCTCCATGATGGTGAGGGTTGGTGGTTACGTATAAAAATCAGTAGTGAAATATGTAACATGCACATGGCCGATGAAAAGTGCAGTGTATTAATTTCCTGACGTTCTCTCATCATTTTCCAACACTAACATCATTGCGCTCTATCCACATTACTTACGATCGCTTCGGGCCGTAAAGCGGCCTCAATTCTCAGAGCTGTGAACAATTTATCACTGTTGGTCTTGTTTCGAAGATGCAACTGCTCTTTGTAAAAGCCATAATTCATAAAATATTCCACGAAACTCCCACCACAGGGAAGCAGATCTCTCGAGACCACCTTTCAGGCCTTATTTAGTTTCGGGTTTGCATCATTTGTCAGAAAGATGAATATAATTATGCCCTTGTTCCAAGACCAAATGTCCAACTTGTTTTAATCGAAACTTTGTCATACGCTTTTGGATTTGTAAACACAGTTGGCCGAGGGATACGCATAATGGCTGTCCGGGATGAGCTATACGTGATGATATGTTGATGGACTTGGTGGAAGTACCGATAATGTCAAAGTTACGTCATGATTAGGTCGGTTAACGCCATTGGAGATACTGATAATGTTAAAGTTGCGTCATGATTCGATCAAGAAACGCTGACGATCAGAGCCTGTTCTCAAGAACTGATGGGTCAGTATACCAAGTACTGTGTATTTTCTCTACCTCTACCGTCTTGCTTGTCTCTGTCCCCCCCCCCCCCCTCTCTCTCTCTCTCTCTCTCTCTCTCTCTCTCTCTCTCTCTCTCTCTCTCTCTCTCTCCCCCTCTCCTCCCTCTCTCTCTCTCTCTCTCTCTCTCTTCTCTCTCTCTCTCTCTCTCTCTCTCTCTCTCTCTCTCTCTCTCTCTCTCTCTCTCTCTGTTCCTCTGTCTCTCTTTCTCGCTCTGTTCCCCGCTCTCTCTTTTTCTTTCTTGTTCTGTTCCTCTCTCTCTCCTTCTCTCTTTTTCTTTTTCTTGCTCTGTTCCTCTCTCTCTCTCTCTCTCTCTCTCTCTCTCTCTCTGTCTCTCTCTCCTCTCTCTCTCTGTCTCTCCCCTCTCTCTCTCTGTCTTGTCTGCCTCTCTCTCTCTCTCTCTCTCTCTCCCCTCTCTCTCTCTCTCTCTCTCTCTCTCTCCCCTCTCTCTTCTCTCTCTCTCCTCTGTTCCTCCGCTCTCTCTCCCCTCTTTCTTGCTCTGTTCTCTCTCTCTCCCGCTTTTTCTTTCTTGCTCCTTTGCCTCTCTCTCTCTCTCTTCTCCTCTTGCTCTTTCCTCTCTCTCTCTCTCTCTCTCTCTCTCTCTCTCTCTTCTCCTCTCTCTCTCCTCTCTCTCCCTCTCTCTCTGTACCTATCTGCGTTCTCTTTGTCTCTGTCCCCGTCTCAGTCTCTGTGTTTCATTTTTTTTCTCTGTCCCCTCTCCATGACTCTTCTTTCCTTTTTTCCTTCTCTCCTCACTTTAACTTCTCTTACTCTCTCTTCTTTCTCATATTTACAGTTTCTTTAACTTTGTTTCTCTTTATGACCATCGTGTGGATGTTCATTATGAAGAAACGTCTCTTTTTTTAAAGCTCCTGCTCTCGAGGGACTACTTTCTATACAGTCCCTTCCGGGTCACGTGACCTGATACCTATTTCTATACCTATTGCCAAATCCCACAAGATGGTGTTCGCTTCTTTCATTTTGTATGTTGCTCCATCGGAATAACACAAATACTGGCTTATCCAGGAATTAACTTTGTTTAACCGGTGTGTTCGCATGACACCGCGCCCGTTAAGGGTCGGAGTTTCAAAGTATATAATCATATGACTTCATCTGAATGTTCCATTTTCCACAGCTGAGCCTCTATTCTTTCTGTCGTTTTGAAATTCGGGATATAAAAATGTCAAAGAAGAGATCTGGCGTGGCTTTACATTTATATCACGCTATTATTCATAGTTTGAAGTTTAAATCCCGTTATTCCATTCCTTATGATATCTGCCTTACTCTCTGCCTCTGTCTCATCTTTTCTCGGTCTCTATGTGCCTGTCTTTCCTTATCTTTCTCTGTCCCTTCTCTCTCTCACATCCCTCTCTCTCTCTCTCTTTCTCTCTCTCTCTCTCTCTCTCTCTCTCTCTCTCTCTCTCTCTCTCTCTCTCTCTCTCTTTCTCGCTCTGTTCCCCGCTCTCTCTTTTTCTTTCTTGCTCTGTTCCTCTCTCTCTCTCTCTTTTTCTTTCTTGCTCTGTTCCTCTCTCTCTCTTCTCTCTCTCTCTCTCTCTCTCTCTCTCTCTCTCTCTCTCTCTCTCTCTCTCTCTCTCTCTCTCTCTCTCTCTCTCTCTGTACCTATCTGCGTTCTCTTTGTCTCTGCCCGTCTCAGTCTCTGTGTTTCATTTTTTTCTCTGTCTCTCCATGACTCTCTTTCCTTTTCCTTCTCTCCTCACTTTACTTCTCTTACTCTCTTTCTTTCTCATATTACAGTTTCTTTAACTTTGTTCTCTTTATGACCATCGTGTGGATGTTCATTATGAAGAAACGTCATTATTTAAAGCTCTGCTCTCGAGGGACTACTTTCTATACAGTGTCGGGTCACGTGACCTGATACATATTGTATATACCTATTGCCAAATCCCACAAGATGGTGTTCGCGGAATTCATTTGTATGTTGCTCATCGGAATAACACAAATACTGGCTTATCCAGGAATTAACTTTGTTTAACCGGTGTTCGCATGACACGCGCCCGTTAAGGGTCGGAGTTCAAAGTATATATACATATGACTTCATCTGAATGTTCCATTTCCACAGCTGAGCCTTATTATGTTGAAATTCGGGATATAAAATGTCAAAGAAGAGATCTGGCGTGGCTTTACATTTATATCACGCTATTATTCATAGTTTGAAGTTTAAATCCCGTTATTCCATTCCTTATGATATCTGCCTTACTCTCTGCCTCTGTTTCATCTTTTCTTGGTCTCTATGTGCCTGTCTTTCCTTATCTTTCTCTGTCCCTTCGCTCTCTCACATCCCTCTCTCTCTCTCTCTCTCTCTCTCTCTCTCTCTCTCTCTCTCTCTCTCTCTCTCTCTCTCTCTCTCTCTCTCTCTCTCTCTCTCTCTCTCTCTCTCTCTCTCTCTCTCTCTCTCTCTCTCTCTCACATCAATCCTGGATAAGGTCCTAGCAATGTCAGAGCAATCGATCAGGATGAACGTACCTGTACCTGGAACGAACAGTAACCAGAAACACGTAGGCCCGTATTTATAAAACGTTTAGTTTAGACTCAAGCGTTTAACAGAGTCTCAGACATTAACGCCATGGCAACGCCAATACAAACTGCATGCATGTGAGCCTAGACTCTAAAAGCTTATATAAGCAAGGACCGAGATCCCAGTTCGTGGCTGAACAGCCTGAGCGATATAATACAACTTGCTTTTTCCATCATTAATATCCAAGTACAGTATCGTGTTAACGCCCCAACAACAACGAGTTTGGCCATTACATGTGTTTTGCATCAAACAAACATTGACGCCAAATATGAATTCTTGTACGTCTTTTTGAAAAAGCAAGGGATGGTCAAAATATATATATATATATATATATATATATATATATATATATATATTAAAGATGATCCGTAGCACTTTCTTCACAGGGAACTGTAAGTCAAAGCTTTCAATACAGACGTTTTCTCTCCATCCATAATAATTTTTCATAACACCGGTTATGTCGTATTTATGTTCCTTCAGTCATCATGATGGTAACCCGTTACGGAAGCGAGCAAAGTTAGTTAGTTGCGTAAGAGTTAAGGGTAGTGTACTTGCTATGTAGATTGTTCGCTGACAATAGTTCATTTGGAAATCTCGCTGGAGAAATAGCACCAGCGCTTGTTCGCTGGTGCTTTTTAAGGTCAGCGTGATGGAAGGGCTGTCTTTTTGGTAATGTACCTTTTTTTCTTCTTCGTTTTCTCTTTCAGGTATATAATATTCACACCTGGAAATGTATTAAAGGGACATTCCTGAGTTTGCTGCATTGTAAAATGTTTTCGACTAATATTTCTACGATTAAACTTACATATTAAATACATTTTCTTGTTTAGAATATCATTGTCTGTATATTTAACGTGTTTCTGGTCGTCTTAATATTTGTAAGAACTGGATTTTGTCTTCAAATAATTTCGTAAATATATTTTAAGAAATATTTTAAGAAATAAAATGAAATTTAATCTAGCACAAATCTTAGAACGATCAGAAACACGTCTAATATACAGCCACTAATATTTTATGCAGAAACATATATTTGATATGTAATTACCATAGTTAAAAAGTCTCTATTAGTCGATAACATCTTAAAAATTGCAGCAAACTCAGGAATGTCCCTTTAAGCATCGCCTAGTTTTGACCATGTCAGTTATACTTCGGAGGGACGGGACGTAGTCCAGTAGTAAAGCGCTTGATGCATGTTCGGTCTAGGATTGATCCTTGTCGATGGGCCCATTGGGCTATATCTCGTGCCAGCCAGTGCACCACGACTGGTATATTAAACGTGCTGTTATGTGCTATCCCGTCTGTCGGATGGTGCTTATAAAAGATCCAAATATTGCTGGTTTCCTCTCTAAGACTATAAGTAAAAAATACTAACAATAACAGACAGCGATATTCTAAACAAGACAATACATAGGATATGTAATATTAGTGGTTAAAAAGGCTCTACTAGTCGAGAACATGTTACAGTAGCCGACAGCGATATTCTAAACAAGACAATACATGGGATATGTAATATTAGTGGTTACAAAGGCTCTACTAGTCGAGAACATAACAGCAAACATAACAGACAAACAGATTCGTGGAAAGCTCTACTTCAATGACAGTCTCTTCAATGCTCCCAAGTTTTAAAATTCTCTGATTCCATTACATTTCTGAAACTTTTATCCATGTTTCTAAATTAGAGTAGACAATGTCGTGTATATGTTGTTTACAAGCTGTGATTGTGTACACGTTGTAACATGTACATAAACATTGTACAAGTGGTAACTTGCACAGGAGAGGGCCTAGTAAATTGGCAAATTGTATCCATCCTTTTGTTCTTTATGCAATAAAATACAGTTGAATCCCATTTGCTTGAACCCCGTCGGTGCTCGAGAAAGTGTTCGACCCATCGGGTAGTTCGACCGAACCATTCGGTCAACATCGGATATTTCTGATATGTATGTTTTCAATCGAACTTGCGCAGTGGTTTTTTTTATAGGAGATACAACTTGTACAATGCATTGATTGTGTTCATATTTCAGGTCATATTTATTGTCCCACATGAGTGTATTACCCTTACCAAGTGTTGTATGTATAAGATTGTTATTTATTTCAATGGATGCTTATCGAACATTTCAACTGTCAATGATAAAACGATAAAGGTGGCAGTATAATATATATATATATAGTATATATATATATATATATATATATAGCTTTTACTCTTTTACTGTTTCCCCAGCGTCATCGGGTACGATCAAGAGGATTTTGAAGTACTCCTAACATCTGGGTGATAAGTTTGTAAAATGTTTAAGCTATAAAAGTTGAAGTATACCAAATAGCATTTACCCTGCTGATTCTCCCAGTGAGTCGTGGGTACGACCAAGAGGTTTTGAAGTACTCCTAACATCTGGGTGATAAGTCTGTAAAAATCAAATTAAAATGTAACGGTAGAAGTCATAGGTGCCCTGGGCTCCCATTTTTGTTTCGGGGGGCTCCTCCCCTGCACAGCCTTTTGTACACCCCCCCCAGGGAGAGGGGAGGGGGGGGGGGGTTAAGGGGGGGGGGGCAGGTTGGGCCTGAAAAATGCCAAATCTGTATAACAACATTTATTTATATTAGCATTGGAGAGAGAGATAGAGAGAGAGAGAGAGAGGGATAGACCGGCGAGAGAGAGAGTACTAAGAGAGAGAGAGAGAGAGAGATAGAGAGAGTAAGAGAAACAGATGGAGACAGGAGAGAGACATACATCGGGAGAGAATGAGAGAGAGAAAGACAGAAAGGAGAGTAGAGAGCGATAGAGGAGATAAGGAAGAGCAGACCGAGAGACTGACCAGACAGAGAGAGAGAGACAGAGAGAGAGACGAGAGAGAGAGAGAGAGAGAGAGAGAGACAGACAGAGAGAGAGAGACACACACATAGAGAGAGAAAGACAGAAAGAGATATAGATATAGAGAGAGTGACAGACAGACAGACAGAGATAGAGAGACAGAGAGACATAGAAAGAGGAGAGCGACAAACAGATATAGAGAGACACATTGAGAGAGACAGAGATAGAAAGAGAGGGGGAGACAGACATACATAGATGGAGAGACAGACAGAGAGAGAGAGAAAGAAAGACAGAGAGGGAGGGAGGGAGAGATGGGGGTGGAAGGGGATATAAGATCGTAACACCGACTGTCGTGTTAATGAATAATAATACCTGTTATTTGTGGTAATTGTCAAGCATGCGACATTACCGGAACCACTAATAAATACGACATGACGATGTTTGCCATCAACGTGGTAAAAATAGATGAACATATCAGTAGGAGTGATTTCTAATACATTAAAAATATATGCCAGTGAGTGAAAAACGAATACAATGTGTGTGACACGCCAGTAAGTCATTCATTGACGAATATAATGTCAGTAAGTGGAATACCGACATCAGTTTACTGTGAGAAGCACAGCAGTTATGTGCATACCAGGAAGTGGAACAAAAATGTTAGCAGGTGATATATATATATGAATGATGACGTAGCCCAGTGGTAAAACGCTCGCTTGATGCGCGGTCGGTCTGGAATCGATCCCCGTCGGTGGATCCATTGGCTTATGTCTCGTTCCAGCCAGTGTACCATGACTGGTAAATCAAAGGCCGTGGTATGTTCTATCCTGTCTGTGGGATGGTGCATACAAAGGTATGTTCCCAAAACTGGCAGTCTCCAGATTAGGTAAGCGGTGAGGTGTTCTAATCCGCTTCCAGAAATGGGAAAACTGGTGTGAAAGACATAGCGGGTTTCCTCTCTATGACTACATGTACAAATTACCAAATGTTTCACATCCAATAGCCGATGATTAATAAATCAATGTTTCCTGGTGGTGTCGTTAAACAAGACAATCCAACTTTCTGCTAGTGTTTGCTTTGTCGGGTTAATGACTGTTTATACACGCCACTACCGCTGCACTACGCCAAAAGCGTTTGTGGGGGTGGTTGGGGGTCGTGGGGTTTTTGTTTTGTTTTTGTTTCTTTCATAACAGTTCTTTCATATAATAATCTTATTCTTCAATACCGCACAATCTATAAACAAAAGAAAGTGAGATAGGCGATCAACTGTGTTATTCTATAAATAAAATACCGATATTTAAAAAAAAACATTTAGCTTCAAAAAAATAGAAGCCTACCTTGAATAGTATTCTACCGTAAAAGTTAAGTTTGTTTTGTTTAACGACACCACTAAAATACTTTGATTTATTAATCATCGGCTGCTGGACGTCATTGTAATTGGTAATTATGACATATAGTCTTAAAGAAGAAACCCGCTACATTTGTTTTCTATTAGTAGCACGGGATCATTTATATGCACCATCCTGCAGGCAGGATAGCACATACCACCTTCTTTGATATACCCGTCGTGGTGCACTGGCTTACCTTGAATAGAGGCCTGGACCCAATTTCACAAAATATCGTAAGCCTAGTTTGCTGTTATAGTACAACAAATATAGTTAGAAATACACATAATAATTCATTTCTTTTCGTCCTTACAATGCTCCATCTTCCGTAATGATGTAATTTTCTGCATGGAATAGATGCCCAACACGTGTAAATGCATGCTCGGTAAAACTGCTAGTCGCAGACGTAAACTTACTATGTTTAGTGAAATTGGCCCCTGGTCTCCGAGCGTCACGACAACACAACCGAAGCCTAGACTTTCATTCGAGGATATACGGAAATTCGATAGGCGTAACGTAATATGTAACAATTTATTTTAATGTCCATCCTCCAAATACACAATCTCTCTTGTTTGTATTTCTGTCTATGTACCATTGTATATCTTATGTCACAAGGCTTAAAGTAAATAAACTATACTATATCACGTAATAACGTAATATGTATCAATTTATTTTAATTTCCACCCTCCAAATACACAATCTCTCATGTTTGTAACATTGTATGTGTTATGCCTATGAGCCGCAAGGCTTAAATCAAATAAACTACAATATGTCACGTAATAAAGCTTCAGCTAATACGAATAACGTGGAACATTCAATGTAAGGCCTAAAACATGAATTGTGTGTTTCCGGCAACGTGCTGTCCAAAAATAAGTGGGAATGGTTGACTTTTTATTCTTTTACCTTTTTCTTGTTTACTACATTCACCTCTATGGATTTATGTTAATTTTTTAAACATCGAAATATGTATATATTGAAATAAAAGTTTTTTCTAGGTATTGTCTTCCAAGAAACACTTTTTTTTGGTCTTTTTTGTCTTTCTTTCTTTCTTTTTTTTTCTTTCTTTCTTTAATATTTGTTTTTTAACAAATATATTTTGTGCTTTAGTAAAGTGCCTAATATTTTATACATTAAAAAGAATATTAAAACCAAATAGCTACAGAATATAATGAATGGAATGTGTGAACGGTTGCTTACCGACACCTACCCTAGGAAAATATATCAATTATTGAATAGATCTTATTACGTGTATATGATTAAAGGTATATGTTTTAATAATGGATGACTCGCTTCAGTGTATAACATCCTATAGTTATGTTAAAGTGACTGACACTAGTTTTTAAACACTACCGCGTACTTTTAACTATTAAAGAGACATTCCCGAGTTTGCTGGATTGTAAGATGTTTACGACTAATCAACTATGTCTACGATTAAACTTAGTAAATATATTTTCAGGTTTAGAATATCAGTGTCTGTACATTCAATGTGTTTCTGGACGTCTTAATATTTGTAAGAAACCCAAACTGGATTTTGTCTTCAAATAATTTCGTACGTACGAAAACAAATATATTTTAGGAAATAAAATGAAATTCAAACTAGTACTAGTATCTTTAAAAGTGCAGCAAACTCAGGAATGTCTCTTTAATAATGTTTTAGTTTGTTGTTTTTTACAATTAAAATCAGATATTACTTAGATTCTATTGTTTAGATTATCCATTTCCGAACATCAAAAGTGTTTCTGGTCATCCTGGTGTTTGTAATGCCTCAAAATATTTGTTTTAAAATAATAATTCTGAAAGCGCACGTACCTATGAAAAGTAACGGTTATGGAGAAGAGCTCTGGAGGGTATTTCCCCGTTTAAACATCACAGACTCTTGTTTCAATCTGTTGTATAACTTTATTCAAGTGTGTTACAGATTTGAAGACTGACCAAACTTATTGTTTTATTTTCAAGGGCTGAAACGACTTTAAGTCATAACAAAGAGATGTGAAAATTACAAATTTAATTTTTAGGCATTTGTAGGGAGATATTATAGGATTGAAATATCGCAACGGGAATGTAAAATGTGTCATTAGAATAAAAGTTTGTTTTGTTTAACGACACCACTAGAGTACATTGATTTATTAATCATCGGCTATTGGATGTCAAACATTTGGTAATTTTGACATATAGTCTTAGAGTGGAAACCTGCTACATTTTTTCATTAGTAGCAAGGAATAGTTTTATATGCATTTTCCCACATACAGGATAGCACATACCACGACATTTGATATACCCGTCGTGTAGAATAACATAGGTGATGAATATCACTTTATTTTGAAATATCATCTCTACGACATGCATCTACGTTCAATATATATTAAGACATATGACTGGCTCAAACCATCTGTATTTAAACGTATGCAATATCTCGTTCCAGCCAGTGCACCACGACTGGTAAACCAAAGGCCGTGGTATGTGCTATCCTGTCTGTGGGATGGTGCATGTAAAATATCCCTTGCTACTAATGAAAAAATGTAGCGGGTTTCCTCTCTAAGACTACATGTCAAAATTACCAAATGTTTGACATCCAATAGCCGATGATTAATAAATCAATGTGCTCTAGTGGTGTCGTCAAACAACACAAACAAACTTTAAACTTATCCAAACAATAAAAAACAAATGTATGTAATATTGAAAAATATCTGTTAAAAATGCATTATTACGTACGTTCTCAACATGTTTAATTGTCCATTCTTCATTGTATGCACTCCTTGCCAAATATTATTGATATTTTTTTATGAAATGGGGGCCTTTGAGCCGAAGGCATAAAGCTAATAAACTATAAAATACTTTTTAAAAAAATAATCCAATATATCTAAAGTAAATGACAGCTACTCCTTAATTAACGACAGGCTTACGTGTTTTGTAGTTCATCACGGGAATATATAATTACTTTACTAAGAGCAGACACAATTACAAAAATGTAGAGATGCCAAAAATAATTAGAATAACGGTAATGAACGAACACTGCCTGCAGCGTGTTGGTATTGACTTCTGAAACGAGAAAAAGAAAAAAAAAGAATAAAGTTTGTTTCGTTTTACGACATCACTAGAGCACATCATCGGCAATAGCATTTCAAACATTTAGCAATTCTGACATGTAATCTTCAGTTAAAGACTTTTGTTTAACGACACCACTAGAGTACAGTGATTAATTAATTCTTGACTATTGGATATGTTGTCAAATAATAATTCTGACAAGCAGTCTTCAAACAAAACCTGCTAATTTTTCCATTAGCAAGGGATCTTTTGTCCGTGCATTCTAACAAACAGGACAGCACATACTACGATCTTTGATATACCGGTTGTGGGGCATTAGTTGGAACGAGCAAAACGTTAGATTATTGGTCTCCAATGATATTCGAATATTCTACCTACGGACTTCAGGCAAGCGCTCTACCTCTAAACTGAAGTGATATAGGTAGAATGCAGTCTGTACAGAACTGGGGCCTATTTCAGTAAATGTTAAAGGCCGTGGTATGTGCTATCCTGTCTGTGGAAAAAATGTATAGGGTTTCGTTTCTTAGACAATACGTCAAAATGACCAAATGTTTGACATCCAATAACCGTTGATTAATTAATCAATGTGCTCTAGTGGTGTCGTTAAAGACCGACCATACACACATACGTACATACACGCATACACACACACACACACACACACACACATACACGTTTAGAGTATATCTGTAAAATGGTCTCGCGCGTGTTCTCTCGGTCTTCCATAATAGAGTTCCAATTGGGTTAGCGACCAATACAATCGATGGAACTGGCTACAACCGCGCAATCTCATTACGTATGGACCGACTATCAGTTTTTGGCCCGATAATTAAAGTTTAGTTGGCATAATTCCGCCTGTAATCAACAGACAGGGTAATTTCACCTTGCGTACAATGTATGCAATCTGCCGACCCGTGCGAGGCATTCAGGCAATTGGGAGTTCGTTCATCTCCGTAATTCTCTGTCGTAACAGGCCGGGCGATGACGAATTCAGGTGATATATTCCAAACGACTTACGCCATAATTTGTGTAGGGTTCTGTAATAATTGACGCATCTGTTATGATTGTGAAAGTAAAAGGAATTAATAATGTGCTGACATACAATTAGTACTTCTAATAAAATTTGGAACTGGTATGCATATTATTGTTTTATTATTTTTATTATTTTCTTTAATTATTATTATTTATTTATTTATTTATTTATAATGGCTCTTTGCCTTTCCCTTCTTGCTCCATTTACCGGAAGTATCACATCACACCTATTTTAGTATTAGATATAACATATAGCCTTATACCTGAAATATCACACATAGCACCCCCCCCCCCCTTAAACGCACACACACACATACACACATAGATACACTCACATACACACACACACAAATACACACACACACACACAGACACACACACACACACACACACACACACACACACAAATACACACAGATACACACACATACAGAAACACACACGCGCGGACACACACAGACACACACGCTCACAGACACAAGCACATACACACACGGACACACACACACAGACAAAGACACACACAGACACACACACAGACATACCGACACAAACACACACACACACACACACACACACACACAGACACACACACACACAAAGACAGAGAGAGAGAGAGAGAGAGAGAGAGAGAGAGAGAGAGAGAGAGAGAGAGAGAGAGACACACAGACACACAGAGAGACAGACACACATAGAAACACACACAGACAAACACAGACACACACACACACACACACACACACACACTGTCACACCTGTTAGTATGTTTGTATAAAATGAATTTTCGAAAACTCCACTAAGATCCAATATCATTACAATTGCTAATGAAATGATAGCGAAATAAAAGTGGTAGTTAGGGACATAGTATTATGGAAGTGCCTCGTGTCCATGTTCGTCTCCAGCAGTGATAGGTCAATACATCACTGTTATTCCAGATATTGGCAAATTATAGCCGTGTTACTCACATGGCGTCCTTGAAGCAATCTTGCATCAAAAACAAACCTTCTAAAGGAACTGTATTGGAATCTCCAGGGTATGATCAAAATTATAGGTTTTTTTTCTTTAACAACACCGCTACAACAAATTGATTTATTAATCATGGGCTATTGGAGGGCGAACATTTGGTAATTCTGATATATAGTCTTAGAGAGAAAACCCGCTACATTTGTTTTTCTATTAGTAGCAATGGATCTCTTATATGCACTTTCCCACAGACAGGAGATCATATACCATGACTTTTGATATACCAATTGTGGTGAACTGGTTGCGACGGGGAGAAACCCAATCAGAGACTCGGGCCACTGAGGTTATTCGATCCTACGACGTAGTCTTCTCAGGCGATCGCTCTGCCGACTGAGATAGTTCCCGAACCCTCCAGGTTAGGACATCACAATGTGTAAAACACACATAAATTTACCCTAGTTTGACACCCAATAGCCAATGCATGTTTTGTGCTGGGGTGTCATTCATTTGTTCATTCATTCATATTCAAGTTTTTATATAGCTTTAAAAAAAGGAAGTTTTTGGGGGATGTCATTTTCATGAGGTGGTCCACGTGCTGTTTATATATATATATATATATATATAGAGAGAGAGAGAGAGAGAGAGAGAGAGAGAGAGAGAGAGAGAGAGAGAGAGAGAGAGAGAGAGAGAGAGAGAGAGAGAGAGAGAGAGAGAGAGAGATCTGGAAAAGAACAAGGAAACTAGTTTTGTTTTTTATTTCAAAAATCAGCATGATATCTTGTACTTTACCACCGTACATGCCACGGTTGGTTGGAACGGATATAAACCAGAGTCTATCAACAGTGATCGATCTTGCAACACATCGCCTCGTGGGGTATGGGGGAGGGGGGTGTGTGTGTGAGAGAGCGCTCTGTCACAGAACTAGTTTACATCCCGCCCTCTTTTCATTTGTAGAATCCTCTGATGTTGTTGGTTCCTTTGGTCGTAGAAGCCGCCATGTTGCGAGGCGAGGTCTGTGTGCGCTTGTCAAATAGGAGTTCTGTGAACTAAAGGGATCGATAATCTTTACCGAGCATTATTGCATAAGAGAGAAAGTGAAAATATGAGCCGAGTCTGCCAGTCAAATAAGCGATACTGGCGAGTTGAATATATTGAATAACAGTGCAATCAATAGCCCCGTAAGACTGTAGCGTGCGAGTGTGTGTGGCTGTGACTTCACCCAAATGCATTTTGTCAACTTGGATTGTATTTAACAGATCAAAATTACCGCAATTCAACACAGACGCACGCACACACGCACGTATACACACACGCACACCTTTGAACCTTTCTTGTTGTTCCTACAGGATCTTAGAGAAAAACAAAGTTTTATTTAACGACGCACTCAACACATTTTATTTACGGTTATATGGTGTCAGACATATGGTTAAGGATCACACAGGGCTACTCTTTTCGATTAACAGCAAGGGATCTTTTATATGCACCATCCCACAGACAGGATAGTACATACCACAGCCTTTGTTACACCAATCTTAGATTTCAGGATCTTATCTAGCGGAGGGTGTGTAAGGGGATGGAGGGGGTGTAAGGGGATGGAGGGTGTGTAAGGGGATGGAGGGGGTGTAAGGGGGTGTAGGGGGTGTAAGGGGATGGAGGGGGTGTAAGTAAGATAGTATGTGTATTTCTTTTCGTTTTTTTTTTTTTTTAAAGAAACAAATGTGCCCTGTTGCCTAATTATTAGAGAAACACCTATATTACTATACCCCCAATTGTCTTTGTTATCATCTAGTTATACCGACGTAAAGAAATAAGGTATCATACAAATGGTAACAGCAAACGGTGACTGCAACCAAACTCTTCAATCCAGTGTTAGAAGTTGGCTGTCTTACTGACAGTCCAATCAAAACTACTGACAGTCAGTTAAACATTAAAACGTTGTATGACAGTTAAACTGATTATTTAGTCATCGGCTATTGGATGTCAAACATTTGGTAATTCTGACACGTAGTCATCAGAAGAAACCCGCTACATTTTTTCTAATGTAACAGGGGATTTGTATATGCACCATCCCATAGACAGAAAAGCACATACCACGGCTTTTAACCAGTTATGGTGCACTGGTTGAAAGGAGAAAAAAAAAACAATCAGTTGAATGGATCCACCGAGGTGTTTCGATCCTGCGACATATTCAGTCCCACATTAGAACTTTGTATGAAATACAGACGTTACTACGTGCAATGTACACTTTTATTTCTTTCCATTAGTATTGTTTAGGCTAGATTAGGATCCTGCATTTGATATATCTTGCTATCCTACTCCACCTCTCATATGTTGTCTGTAAATAGGAAAAAAACTCTAAAAAACAAAAAATAACCACACACAAAACACCCATCAACTATTTGAAACATTACTTGTAAAACATAATAAACATAAATAATTATAACGTTTTCTTTATGAAAATTAAATCGTTTATAAATATTAAACAGTCAATACTAAATACAACCATTATATCATGGTAACTAGGGCCTCCGCGAGTTCAACATATTGGACTCGAGTACTCGAAGGTCAAACTCGACCCGGACCCGAGTACCCGACACTTAGACTAGATGATGATGAAATTAAGGAATAAAGTAAAATACTAGTATTATGCGTCTTAATTCCAGTGCTGAACAATGATCCCAAATCATGCCATTGTATTGCATTTAGAAATGCTGTGACGGACGGACGGCCAGTTTAAAAAGAGAAACAAGTGTATGATTATGTAATGATTGTGAAACTTATATCGTTGATTATCCACTGCTGAAATTATTGTCCTACATTGTCCATTGTATTGTAGTTGTTCATTATATTCCACCTTGTACGGGTACTCGAGTCCTGTGAACGGACTCGAGTCTTGTTAGATTCGACCCGTGCCCGAGTACTGGAGTACTTGTGGAGGCCCTAATGGTAACATTAAAAAAACTATTTCAGAATGACAATTCGATTGTGTTTAGCGAACTGTCGGCTTATAGTCAAATAGCATTTAGTTTTTATAGCATACATCCAGATTATATGGGTAAGTAAAAACAATAATAAACCAATTCGTATTTAATGTCGTACTAATATACTGAAAATAGGGTATTAAATAGAATGGTTTAACTAGTACATCATTTAGGTTTCGACTCGTATGGTGCAATGAAAGCCTTTAAGTGAATATTTTGTTAAGACGTAAGAACTATTAATTTTAAGAGATTTCCTTTAGCTTTCATATGTCATATTTAACTGTCAGTTAATTAATCACCGTTATTTATGTCCAACACATACCAGCAAAGATAATCAATAAAAAAGAAAAGTGGGTGCCCTGACATTATCATCAATTGTATATTAATAAAAACTAAATTTAAAAAACCCATTGTATATCGTGTATGAGAACGGAGAAATCACGAATTCCACAAAAACTAAGAATAAATATTTAAAAATAATGTTACTCCTATTGTTGCTATATATATACAACGGAGGCAATTAATGGCTGCTATTAAAGGAAAAACGATCTTTCTATTATTAATTGTGATATTTAATAAATGACATAAATAACGTCCACGAAAACACCATCAAAGAGTCGGCTTCCATTCTGCTATTTGGTTTTCATAAAAACCCGTGACTTGATTGTGCTCATAAATATTCATAAGCTAAATTTGACCAATCGCGTCTCTCACCTCTTTCAAGTTTCTAAATGAAGTTTGAGAATTGATCACATGGGTATTTGTAGTCACCCGAATTAGATTTTACCTTCCAATAATTTGGTACGTATGAACAATTAAAGGGAAGGAAGGAAATGTTTTATTTAACGACGTATCTATTATGAAAAATTACTGCCACAGTCGTTAGAACATGACCGCAAATAATTTAGATATACAGTCACTGATATTCTTAACAAGAAAATGTATCTACTATGGAATTTTACTCGTCAAAAAGGCTCTGTTAATTGGAAACATCTTACAATGGCTACAAACTCAGAAAAGACCCTTTAATTATGTGTGTCCACGCAAGGGGGAAACCGTTTTTGCGCCTGTATCTCTCTCAAACCAAAATCCAATTATTTGTATATTTGTTAAAGGCATCCCGGGCTGGCATCGGAAATTAGCGGTTCATATTGTAATTGACGGGACCGGATGACCGTCAACTCCAACGCTGCGATTGTGGAAACCGTTTTATCATACTCAGTTGGCCAAGCCGCGGGAAGACAGTATTTCAGGTTGAGCCATATTTGTTTTGTGTGGATCGTAAATTCCTCATTAATATGGCGGCACCCTCTCACATCGGTCTTTGTCAGTGCGTTATGGAGATATTTTCTAGGTGTGGTTTTTACTTTTAGGATGAGAGTGACTGTATTGCGATATGACTCGCAATATGCGCAACTGAACATATTAAAGGGACATTCCTGAGTTTGCTGCATTGTAAGATGTTTCCGACTAATAAAATATTTCTACGATTAAACTTACATATTAAATATATTTTCTTCTTTAGAATATCAGTGTCTGTATAGTCAATGTATTTCTGGTCGTCTTAATATTTGTAAGAAGCCCAAACTGGATTTTGTCTTCGTACGTACGAAAAAACAATATTTTAGGAAATAAAATGAAATTTAACCTAGTACAAATATTAGAACGATCAGAAAAACGTTTAATATACAGCCACTAATATTTTATGCAGAAAAATATAGTTGATATGAAATTACAATCGTTAAAAAAGTCTCTGTTAGTCGATAACATCTTAAAAATTGCATCAAACTCAGGAATGTCCCTTTAACACTGTAGACTTTTGTTCTCTCTTATTTTCTGGCGAATGTAAATGAATGGCAGAAGTCACAAGTTGGCTTGTAGGTTGTATTTTCCTTTTCAACATGAAACGTGGTAATACCAATAATATATACATGTAGGTCTCGACTCTTGGGTGAATGATAAACCGGTCTCCCGATAGTGTTGATATTGCGACTGAGAATCTCAAGGGTACGAACATCAGAGCTGTCCTTCTTAGGTCTCCCTTTCATGTATAGAAAAACAAATATTTATAAGATACATATATTTCTTGACACGTAATTGCCATGGTTTATAGTCCTTAGCTATTAAGCTGAGGCCAACAATTAAAATCCATCGTGTTCTTGATTGCTGTAATTTAGTTTCACCCTACCTGGTCCGATTGCAAGCCCCTAATTAACTACATGTAGATACGAAGTTATTGCATAAATGACAGGTGACACAATAACAATTAATTGAATCGTACATACACGACTAAGTAAAAAACAAAACAATTATATTTAAGTTTTAACAACTCAATGGGTACGTGTAAGACCACTACACCCTCTTTTCTTTCACTAACAACTAACTCACTATCCTGGACAGACAGCTCAGATAGCTGAGGTGTGTGCCCAGGACAGCGTGCTTGAACCTCAATTGGATACAAGCACGAAAATAAAGTTGAACTGAACTGTGACAATATTTACGACAGTGATAAAGGGACATTCCTGAGTTTGATGCAATGTTTAAGATGTTATCGACTAACAGAGACTTTTTAACGATTGTAATTTCATATCAACTATATTTTTCTGCATAAAATATTAGTGGCTGTATATTAAACGTGTTTCTGATCGTTCTAATATCTGTACTAGGTTAAATTTCATTTTATTTCCTAAAATATTGTTTTTTCGTACGTACGAAGACAAAATCCAGTTTGGGCTTCTTACAAATATTAAGACGACCAGAAATACATTGACTATACAGACACTGATATTCTAAAGAAGAAAATATATTTAATATGTAAGTTTAATCGTAGAAGTATTTTATTAGTCGGAAACATCTTACAATGCAGCAAACTCAGGAATGTCCCTTTAAAATGACAGACCGTGGTTTATAAACACCACGGCGTATTCTTTCATTATTAGAGCCGGGTTTTTAAAATTGAAATCAGACATTACTTAGATTTTATTGTTATATTATCTATGTCCGTACATCAGACGTGTTTTATGTCATCCTGAGGTGTTGTTTTAACAAACACAAGTAACACAACACAAGTAACGGTTTAGGAGACGAGCTCTGGTCGATATTTCCCCATTTTAACGTCACAGACTCATGTTTCACTCTGTTGTTCCGTTCTCCAAATGTGTTAATGGTTTGCAGATTAACCAAACTTAGTGTTTGTTTACGCATGTTGAAACTAGGGTCTGTGACTTTAACAAACACTCTGAGGAAAGCAGAGTTGTAATAAAGTTTATAAAATTATACAATACTTTTGCTCGTTAAAGGGACGTTCCTGAGGTTGCTGCACCTGTTAAGGTGTTATCGACTAACCGAGCTTTTTTAAAAATTGTAATTACATAGCAAATATATTTGTCTGCATAAAATATTAGTGGCTGTATATCAAACGTGTTTCTGATCGTTCTAATATTTTACTAGGTTAAATTTCATCTTATTTCCTAAAATATAATTTTTTCGTACGTACGAAATTATTTGAAAACTCAATCCAGTTTGGGCTCCTTACAAATATTAAGACGACCAGAAAGACATTGAATATACAGATACTGATATTCTAAACAAGAAAATATATTTAATATGCAAGTTCAATCGTAGAAATATTTTATTAGTCATAAACATCTTACAATGCAGAAAACTCGGGAATGTCCCTTTAAGATACGTTTTGAAACAACTCGTTGTAAGATAAATGGAGCCTAACGGCTACTCATGTTGTACCCTCTGTTTATTTAAAGCTCAACATGTTTACATGTATATGCACGACCTATGTATACTGAAGTTTATTTAATAATGTTATTAATGAAGGCAATGAAGAAAGTAAAATCTAAAATAACTAATTGATTATCCGTTACCACAGACGTTTCCACCATAGGTTTCTTATATCAATATTTTGTGTTATGGTGTGATTCACGGGAACCAAGGCTGTTATTTATATAATTACTAATACTATATTATTAAATTGACTATCCCCAGCCTTCAACCCTAACAAGACCCGTTTGTTTCCCGCCCCCAACAAAATCAACACACACTAGCTCAGTTGGTAGAGCGTTCGACCGACGTGCTTCATGTGTATGATCGAACCATCTCAGTGATACCAATTCTGATTACCCCCCCCCCCTCCCCCGTCTTTAGTGCCTCGCCGCAAATGTTGTGGTACGTGCTGTTCTTTTTGTTGGACAGCGTATATCAAAGATCTCTTGTTGCTAATGGAAAAATGTATTGTGTTTCCACTGAGATTATAGATAAAAAAATACCAAATGTTTGACATCCAATAGCTGATGATTAATAGATCATTGTTCGCCATCGTTAAAGAAAACAAAATTTAAAACCTCATGCTTTTCCCTTTGTTTGTTTTGTTTTTTCTTTTTTACCCCCCCCCCCCCCCCCCCCCCCCCCCCCCCCCAATAAAACAACAACAAAAATATCTCACCTTAACATCTTTTAAATATAAAGCATTATAGAGATAAATACATTTGGAATGACCTCAGCCGAATTATTTCAAATTTTGTTTGGTCATTAAAAACAATTATGGATTCCTATATACGAAATTAATATTATAGACTAAAATCGATATTGAAATACTTCAAAACATTACATTTTCCAGAAATACATTGGGTAAAGACATAATTTATATTCTAAGGAAGAAAATGTAAATAAATTTGAATTTTAATAATGTAAAATTAATATATTTTATTCGCCAGAAATGTTTTATATGGCTACAAAATTCAGGATAGTCACTTTAAAACATGATTTTTAAAATGAAAATAAAGTTAAAACTTTGTTTTGTTTAACGACATTGGATATCAAACATTTTGTAAATTTGACATACTAAGTATAGTCTTAGAGAGAAAACCCGCTACATTTTTCATTTGTAGCAAGAGATCTTGTATATGGACCATCCCACAGACAGGTTAGCACATACCACGACCTTTGATATACCAGTCGTGAAAATGAAAACAAAATCTGATTATATAAACTCCAGTTATACAAAAACAAACAAACAAAAAACCCCGACAATAATGATGCAATCAAAGCTAGCAGGATTATTATTTGCAAATGACATGATTAATAATAACATTAATATGTTACCAACCACATCGCCATTAATAATCCGTTGTGAAAGGACTGAGTGAAAAAAACAAGATCTCAAACCAAAACAACAAAGAGAAAGCAAACCAGAGAATGCTTTCAAAGACCATCGACGAAAAGTGTAGCGATCGATACATGACAATACATAAAACAAATACTTGAATTATAACGAAATAAACATTGTTAGGTGAGACAATAACGCCGGCAGAACCTGCTGCTACTACTGCTGCTTCTGCTGGCGCTGGTGCTGCTACTACTGCACCTACTGAACAAACCTGCGCTGGAATCCTTGTGGGCTGGGCAATGGATTATTTCATTATGATGGATTGCCGCTACCCGGACTGAGCTAATGCGCAAATCAAAACAAAGAACTGTTCTTATTAATGTTTTCACGGTTCATCCGAGAATGGCTTTCTCTTTCTCTTTTTCTTTCTCACCCGCGCGAGCATGGTGCTATTCAGTGTACGACTACCTTTCTCGCTCTGACTAACACGGCCTCTGATTGGCCAGCCGACGTCGGCAGGACGTTTTCACCCGCCACCGGTGGCGCGCATCCAAGTTATCCAAGTATATTGATGGCCGATTGTTCTCGCGTCAACAATGGACTCTCTCTCTCTCTCTCCCTCTCTCACTCTCGTGTTGTGGCAAACTCTTCGAATCCCATTAATCTACGCGCAGAGTCTCTTCGGGGATTCCAGGCTTAGAAATATTGTATGAGTAGGCCGCCTCTCGTGACGTAACCTCTGTGGACGCTGCCACAGCCGGAGAATTTTATTGGCTAACACTTATCAAACTTTACACATGTAAATGAGCTCCAGACAGCTACACACAAATTCATTAAAAATACGGATTCCCGTAATGAGTCAGATATGACGACTTTACCGACGACTAACGGAATTGTCGTCGTGTTACGGAACTCGCGCGAAAAAGAAAGAAATGTTCTTCCGAAAGTTGTTGTAGCGGCAGACGACATGAAGATTTTGGCGGGTGGATCGTCCGGCCGTCTGCCCGGGAAAGCGCGCGAGATTTCTGGGCATGTTTAGTGGAGTTATCTTTTGGTTTGTTTCTATCAAAGACGGATAAGTTCCTCGTCATTCCATCACTTGTGAGCGGATTACGTTTAATGGATTTGGATGAAAATTACTCTAAAATTAAGCGGTTCAAAACACCCGTCATTTGGGTCTGATATGCATCATCTAACTGAGTAAGTACATAATATTTACGTATTTTATTTATTGTGTCTTTTAAATTATTACCCTAGGGATAGGATTAGGATTATAAAATTAAGCGGTTCAAACCCATACATCATGTGGGTCTGATATGCATCTACTAACGAAGTAAGTACATACTATTTACGTATTTATTTGTTGTGTCTTTTAAATGATTTAATAATAGTATCTAACAACTTTTGTCTTTGGTTTACATATCAAGAGTTGTTAAAAGAAAGTTTTCAATCATGATCCATAATTATGTGTATACTTTCTGGAACTAAAATGTGTTTAGACGTATCACTGTTAGCGTCGAGTGGAAAGAAAAACAACAACAAAAAGACACAGCCATTATCTATGACACGTGCCTGCTAATACTACAGCCTAAAGTGTGTTGTAGTAAACATTACATATGGTTAGTGGGTATATTGGTTTTCTCCCACAGTTATTGGTGTATTTCACCGTCTCTTACCTTATACCTCACTCGTATGCTGACCGCACTGTGCAGGTATAGTATTTATTGACGTAATGTTAGTATGAGCATCAAGACCGGAAGATCACCATGCGGGTGTTTTTGTTCAGGTCGTTCTATGAATGTACGTTTTTACACCTCTCTCTCTCTCTCTCTCTCTCTCTCTCTCTCTCTCTCTCTCTCTCTCTCTCTCTCTCTCTTCATTTCTCACTCTAACTCTCTCTCTAAGTCTCCTCTCTCTCTCTCTCTCTCTCTCTCTCTCTCTCTCTCTCTCTCTCTCTCTCTCTCTCTCTCTCCCCCGCTCTCTCTCTGTGTGTGTGTGTGTGTGTGTGTGTGTGTGTGTGTGTGTGTGTGTGTCTTAGTATATTCTGTAGTAATTAACTGTTTTGACTGTTTTAATTCCTGCCGTTGTGTTGAAGTTGTACTTGAGCAGCACCCGAGCAAGACTGGGAGAAAATTTGGCCCCGGTGTTGTAACACTTTATTGATCTGTACGTTCAAGTTTCCAGTAGTGCTATTAATGATTATTAATACAGCATTCACTCGCCGCCATGTTGCTTGCAATCCGCTTGGCGTCGATGGCGGGAATCACCGTTGCCAAGCAACGGGATGCCAATCGAGAAGCCATTAGTGGAAATGGTGCATACTCTTATAAAAATGCAGTATAATTTTATTACGAATACTGACTCGTCCCTCTACGGAGTCCAATGGGGCTGTAAGCGAGTCTGGGACTCTGTTGGGCAAAATACTCTGGTATATATGTATGTATATACATTATATCGTTTCGTTTCGGCCCAAAGGGGGCGGTCCGCTAGCTATAGATGAGAAGATTTTTCTTCCGTCACCAGCAGATGTAGAAAAATCAATTCCCAGGATGAACACGTTTCTTTGTGGTAGTATATACGAAGCAGTCGAACACAGGAGCAATTTAAGCCACAATCCTCGACTGCTAAATTGATTTTTAACGTGCTACTAACGTTCCCGTGCAGAAAACGTAGCAACAGCACAAGAGAACGTCCCAGGCCATGTGGTACTGCACAACCCGCTAGGCGGTTCTGTTGGTTGCAGAATGGACCACAGTAAAAACACGACTCGCGTCCTTTATGTCCATATTTTGTTTTCTCTTGGCGGGAAGAAATCGATGGAGAAATACCCTGCATGGTTTGTGTTTTTCCCGTCCATGACACGTCCTGGTGGAGGGGAGCCTTCCAGTTATTCGATGAGAAACTCGCGGCTGCACATGTCGGTGTGTAAATCGATGTGATTACGTCCCTTATACTATACAGACCCACGTCCAGCCAGCCACTTTGTTTTTTTTTTGTCCGGTTAAACGTTTGGAAATTATTGTGACTGTTTCCCTTAGTGGTCATTTAGTTTAGTTTGTAGCGTAAAACACCAGTCTATCAATGTGGTCTTGTGGTTTCGTTAAACAAAACAAAACAAACTTTAACTTAAATCCCACTTAAAAACAACAAAACAACAACAACAAAAACCGACAAACAGTCTAGCGAGCGTTTGCGATAAACTGCTGACTGAACGCACCCCCAGGTATTGCTGGTAAGTAGGGGCGGAACGTAGCCCAGTGGTGAAAGCGCTCGCCCGATACGCGGTCAGTCCGTGGTCCATCCCCGACGCTGGGCCCATTGAGCTATTTATCATTCCAGCCAGTGTACCACGACTAGTATTTCAAAGGCCGTGGTATGTGCTATCCTGTCTGTGGCACGGTGCACGTAAACTATTCCTTGTTACTGATGGAATAATGTAGCGAGTTTCCTCTCTAAGACTATATCTCAAAAATTACCAAATTTTTGACATCCAGTAGCCGATGATTAAAGGGACATTCCTGAGTTTGCTGCATTGTAAGATGTTTTCTACTAATAAAACATTTCTACGATTAAACATACATATTAAATATATTATCTTATTTACAATATCAGTGTATGTATATTCAATGTGTTCTGGTCGTCTTAATATTTGTAAGAAGCCGAAACTGGATTTTGTCTTCAAATAATTTCGTACGTACGAAAAAAACATTTTAGGAAACAAAATGAAATTTAACCTAGTACAAATATTAGAACAATAAGAAACACGTTTAATATACAGCCACTAATATTTTATGCAGAACAATATATTTGATATGTAATTATAATCGTTAAAAGTCTGTGTTAGTCGATAACATCTTAAAAATTACAGCAGACTCAGGAATGTCCCTTTAATAAACCAATGTTCTCTAGTGTCGTTAAACTTCCTTGTTTTTTTCACTTGAATACAGGTCCTATTTGCAAATTACAAACAAATACAAACACGAAACTATATTGGAGTCTGGAAATGACGAAAACCTTCCACCGATTGGCTGTTGTAAACTAACCTCCTACCGATTGGCTGTTTTAAACCTATGTACTTTTAGGATTCACCATTTAACAAGCTACTTACAAAAATCCTTGACAAATAAATCCATATAATTCGTTATCATTAGTCTTGGAAAACCATGCGATTAGCAATGTAAAAGTGAATTTGATATACACTATTTTGCTTATGGGGACAGGGCGATAGGGACGATTTTTAAAGGGAAGGGATATGATCTATTTAGATTGTGGGGGAAGGTGTGAGGTACGCTCTGCTCTTCAATAAATGTGTGGGGCTTTTTTTGTTGTTGTTTTGTTTGTTTTTTTGTGAGGTTTTATTTAGGGGTGTGTGTGAGAGAGAGAGAGAGAGAGAGAGAGAGAGAGAGAGAGAGAGAGAGAGAGAGAGAGAGAGAGAGAGAGAGAGAAAGCGAGAGAGAGTCAGCGAGAAAGAGATATAACAGATAGAGAGAGACAGAGAAAGAGAGAGAGGAGAGAGACAGACAGCGGGAGAAAAAAGAGACAGAGAGAGACACAGTCAGACAGACAGAGAGACAGACACACACAGAGAGAGAGAGAGAGAGAGAGAGAGAGAGAGAGAGAGAGAGAGAGAGAGAGAGAGAGAGCTTCAAAAGCTACTTCCTTGTATCTGAAAACAATATGGCAATGATTTTGTTAATAACTTGCAACTGTTTCAGAGGTCATAGAGTAGGACAGAAAAACGTTATCTCGATGTTGGTGGGACCGAGCAAGCAGGCTCTCGATATCAGTGGTTCGAGATAACAAACCAGTAATAGTTATTGGTAAAAAGTGTTCCCAAGAAACATTTGTATCGAATTCGAAATTGCGTGGGCTTGTGAAATACGAGAACTGAAGATAGCGACTGAAGTTAATTTTTTAAATATGTTTGTCAAATTCAGTACACTACAGGGTGACAAAAGGCGCGGGTGTAGGGGTGAGTTTCGGAAGTCGACCACCCTCTACTCAAGAATCTTTCCGGGGGAGTACGATTCGACCTCTCACCCCCTCCACCATGAACTTCGCTCGCTACAGTCCTACCCCATCCGGTTCCTATGGGCATGATTGCAACCGGCATGCCATTTGACAACAAAAAATATAAGAAATATGAACACACAAGTGCATGTAAAAATTAAAAAATACAGTATTTAAAAAAACTGTAAAAATGTAAAAGAAACTTTGCCCTTTAAATATTCTAACAAAACAAAAAAAGTTTCTGGGATGGGATGGGTCTCAATCCTCCCTATCACCCCCCCCCCCCCCCCCCCCTTCCCCCACACCCACCCTGGATATGCCACTGTTGACAAAGACACGACAGCGCGAGGCGTCGCTTCGTTAGAAGTAGTTTAGTGGAGCCCCCATGTTGACTGTTGTGAATATCTCAAAGCACGGCTTTACAATCTTATGTAAATGAGTTACACTGGTATACGTCGTCCGGGCTTAATGATGCATTTCTTATGATTTTTCTTCTTTCAAATGCACGAACAAGCCTTAATGACTGTTCGATTTTCCAGCTTTCTGTGCTTAATGAAATCTACACGCCAGTCAGGAATCATTCAGAAAGAGAAATTGACATGAGTTGACAGTTTAACGAATCTGGCCCGTGTTGCACATGCTGGTTTGATAAGGGCCGGATCTAGAAACGGCAATGTGTGGGTGGTGCTGGTGGTGGGAAATTTTTTTAATTTAGAAAATATTGAAGAAGCTATCTATTTAGATAAATATCCCATGCGCCAGGACATTTCCCATGGGTCCGACGATTCATCGAAATGGACCGAAATGGAACGAAAACGAACGAAAATTGAAGTGTCGGAAGTGAGAAGTGTCGGAATCTACCGAATAAAGACTGAAATTATATAAAACGAGTTATAAAAAAAAAAAGGGGGACCAGAACGAAACAATTTTCAGAGAACCTGGCAAAACTTATTTATATATTAATTAAAACGAATATTGGAATCTTTTTCACTCATAAAATTGTACTCCATCTTATTCAGCTAGTTATTTAATATAAATAAAAGTTAATCGCACGAATGTGTTTTGGTATGTTAAAGGAATTAAGAGAAAAAAGTTTAAATGCTTTATTTATAAAAAAAAAACCCACATCTGACAGCAGTATTTACTATGAAAGAAATTATATTATAATAACATTTCATTATCAGTTTCAGTATTAAAATAATATTGTATGTTAGTGCATATAAATTATTGTAAAAAGATTGTCAATTTTGGCATGGTAAATGTTTTAATTTTAAAGCATTTAAATGTGTTTAACTGACCAAATATAAAACATATTAGCTGGAAGATTTCTAAATGTTTGGAAATATTATTTATTTTTAAACTTTATTAAAGAAGTTCCAGTGTGTTTACAGTTTTTAATTTCATGTGTGTTTTAATGTGTACAGGACAATGGACAGTCTGGTTTCATAAATTTTGTAACACATTGCCAGCAGACGCAGACACAAAAATATATAAATTAATAAATAAAATATATTTTTTAAATGTGTGGAAACACTTTCGGATCGGCGACAGATTATCAGTGTTAAAACCTTTTTAACTTTGTAGATCTGCCCTAGAGTATCTGCGTTGTTCGACATCCGTTATATGTTTTATTGAAACCTCACTTAAGATGGGATGTTATTAAAGGGACATTCCTGAGTTTGCTGCATTATAAAATGTTTCCGACTAATAAAATATTTCTACGATTAAACTTACATATTAAATATATTTTCTTGTTTAGAATATCAGTGTCTGTATATTCAATGTGTTTCTGGTCGTTTTAATATTTGTAAGAAGCCCAAACTGGATTTTGTCTTCAAATAATTTCGTACATATGAAAAAAAAATATTTTAGGAAATAAAATGAAATGTACGTTAGTACAAATATTAAAACGATGAGAAACACGTTTAATACACAGCCTCTAATATTTTATGCAGGAAAATATTTTTGATATGTAATTACAATCGTTAAAAGTCTCTGTTAGTCGATAACATCTTAAAAATTGCAGCAAACTCGAGAATGTCCCTTTAAACAAACATCCCGTTATAACAACGCCCAGACACATGACATATTAAATTATGTGTATTTATGCTAATACATACCTGGATTCAGTTGAAGGCATTGACCCGACATGTCAGTCAGTGTGTAATATAATACACATCAAAAGAAATCCACATCAGGTTTTATAGTTAGTTTGTATTTAGAGAAAAAAACACCGTTTAGTTAATTACAAACGCTCAGTAATAAACAGTATATCGACCTGTGATTCAGAATGCTGCTCGTACCGAGTCACCGAGTTCAAGATATCAGTGGTTCGAGATAAACGTAATAATTCCTGCTATCGAGATATGCATGGTCATAATTACAAGTGGGAGGGAAGGCCGTCACTCAAGCTCGTTGCTGGTGACTACTGAAAGGTATCAGGCATGCGTACATTTAAATGAGGCCGCAATTAAAGAGATTTTATTACAGATGAGACAATTTTATGCTAATTTCAAGAATAATGAATCCGGAAATAGATTTTAAAGGGACATGCCCTAGTTTTTAAACACTAAGGCATATTTATTACTATTAGAGCTATTTGGATAACTGTAATCATACTTTACTTAGATTTTATTGTTTAGATTATCCATTTCCGTACATTCGAAGTGTTTCTGGTCATTCTGGTATTTTTAATGTCACAAAATATATTTCTCATATTTTAAAAACGCACGTGCGTTTGAGAAGTAACAGTTATGGAGTCGAGTTTTAGAGGGTATTTTATCATTTCAAAGTAACAGACTCATGTATCACTCAGCTGTAACTTTATCCAGTTGTGTTACAGGTTTGTAGATTAACTAAACTTAGTGTTAATTTTCACGGGTTGAAACTAGGGTCTGTCCCTTTAACTAAACGTAGTGTTAATTTTCACGGTTTGAAACTAGGGTCTGTCCCTTTAACTAAACGTAGTGTTAATTTTCACGAGTTGAAACTAGGGTCTGTCCCTTTAACTAAACTTAGTGTTAATTTCCACGGGTTGAAACTAAACTAAACGTAGTGTTAATTTTCACGGGTTGAAACTAGGGTCTGTCCCTTAACTAAAGATAGTGTTAATTTACACGGGTTGAAACTAGGGTCTGTCCCTTTAACTAAACGTAGTGTTAATTTTCACGGGTTGAAACTAGGGTCTGTCCCTTTAACTAAACGTAGTGTTAATTTTCACGGGTTGAAACTAGGGTCTGTCCCTTTAACTAAACGTAGTGTTAATTTACACGGGTTGAAACTAGGGTCTGTCCCTTTAACTAAACGTAGTGTTAATTTTCACGGGTTGAAACTAGGGTCTGTCCCTTTAACTAAACGTAGTGTTAATTTTCACGGGTTGAAACTAGGGTCTGTCCCTTTAAAAGTCTAATTATTGACGTATTATTTTATTGTAATCGCGCCAGCGGAAAAACAGCTGTACGTATACACGAGAGTCACCGTACTCTCGTAATAATTATATGGTAGTATTGACAGGGCCGGTCCTGTTCTTAAATAGGAGGGAGGGGGGGGGGGGACAGTAGAAATAATCTGAACATAATGATATAGGCTATTTTCTAAAGAGACAGAGGGCACATTTGAAAAAAAAAAAAATTGTTTTCTTTAGTCTGTTTTCTATTTTTCGGGGAAACATTAGCCCAGTCCCCTCCCCCTTTTCAGCCCAATACGGCCCAAATTCCATATTATAATTTAAAAAACCAACAATATAGTAAAATTCAAAGAATTATTTAATTGTAATAGCATAAGCATACTCGACCTCCGTAAAATTTCAATATTCTTTTCTGAAATTATAAGTAAATTCAGCGTATTGTATTCATTGTATAGTGTGTTTAATTAATTTACTACACTGATGGAATGAAATAGGAAAACACATTTCGTTTTAGATCATACCGGTATTTAATTCACTGATGGCTTAGTAATGACTGTATAAAACAGAAATACATAATTTGGGATTGGATGTCAGAATTATGGGATTGAATATCAATAACATGGTTAAAGAAAGAAAGAAAGAAATGTTTTATTTAACGACGCACTCAACACATTTTATTTACGGTTATATGGCGTCAGACATATGGTTAAGGAAAACACAGATTTTGAGAGGAAACCCGCTGTCGCCACTATATGGGCTACTCTTCCGATTAGCAGCAAGGGATCTTTTATTTGCGCTTCCCACAGGCAGGATAGCACAAACCATCGCCTTTGTTGAACCAGTTATGGACCACTGGTCGGTGCAAGTAGTTTACACCTACCCATTGAGCCTTGCGGAGCACTCACTCAGGGTTTGGAGTCGGTATCTGGATTAAAAATCCCATGCCTCGACTGGGATCCGAACCCAGTACCTACCAGCCTGTAGACCGATGGCCTAACCACGACGCCACCGAGGCCGGTAATAACATGGTTAAATGCTCGACTCTACGGACTAAACGTTTTGGCTATGTACAGTAACTATTATTTCCTACCAGTCCTGCTGTCTGTCTGTCTGTCTGTCTGTCTGTCCGTCCGTCCGTCGGTCTGTCTCACACATAGTTTTCACAGGTTTTTTTTTACAGTGCCTCGAGATATTCATCTGAATCTTTGTATATAGCTTCATCATGTACTGTTATAGATCAAGTAAGACTTTCATGGCGATTTACCCTTTTTTTTAACAGAATTATGGCCCTTTAATTTAAGAGTTAAAAAAATCCAACGTTTTCCGGACATTTTTGTTCCACAATGCCCCGAGATACTGAGTTTAAACTTTGTATATAGCTTTAACATATACTGTTTGAGATCATGTTGGACTTTAATGACCCATTTTTAACAGAGTTATAGACCTTGGGCTTAGGAGATATGAACATTCGTTGGCCCCAGTAGGAGACATGTATTGCTTTAGCAGTACTCTCAGAATGCCTGTTTATGTGCTGTTTATGAGATCCCTTATTTTGTTCTATTAGCAGTACAATTCGCCATCATCTTCATGAATTATAAATCTGCATTAATGATTATTTGGCCAAATTTACAAAGACTGGGTTTTATTTAAATTCTTTGGGCCGAATTTACAAAGTCTGTTTATGTCTTTCGATGTTTAAACGATATGCATTCGTCCCTAAGTGTGCATCCAAATATTATTTATTTTCACTTTCTTATAAATTCATAACATCCTGTTATTAACTGAGTATATAATAAAAACAAAATATATAAATGAAGTTAAAATGCAAATATAAATTATCGAAATAGGTATATAAGATTTTTTAGAAAAATGCAAATATACGTCCTCAAGATATATATCAAGTTTATAAGACAATAACTAACAGTAACAAATGGCGATCAACTGAGGTGCCTTAAAATACGCAGATGTTCCCAAATCTAACGCCCCAGGCCATTGGGCTTTTTCTTGTCCCAGACAGTTCACCATGACTTTGTAAATCAAAGGTTGTGGCATTTGCTGTTTTTTTCTGTCGGATAGTGCATATAAAATATCCCTTGCTACTAATGAAAAACAAAATGCAGGTTTTGATATACTAATCGTGGTGCACTGGCTAGAGACTGTCCAGTGGGAATGATCCTAGACATACGGTGCATCAGACGAGCGCTTTACGACATGGTTATCGAGTTTTAAACACATCACCAAAGTGAAAAAACGTACAAGAACTTTACGTACACAATTTTAATGCACTGAACTCTTTCGACTGGTGCATAGCTGCTGCAAAACCACCACGGTCTATAATTATAATACAGCTAGCTGGTACGGCATTGCGCCATATTGACCGGCAGCAAGCGATAATTAAGACGTCTATGCACGAATTGGAAATAAATCAACAAAACAGTTGATTTAACTGAACAAGGTCCCAACCTTCGTGGAGAGTTCTCTGGTTCTCATCGTATTCACGGGAACGCGCTGGCCAAAGTCGATGTTTGCCGAGTCTGATTGAGATAGGAAGCTAATTCGGAAGCGAGGATAGTTTTCGGTTTTTCGTGACGTTTAAACAGAACGTTTTGATTGGTGGGCCGCCCCGGGGAGCCGGGGTTTCTCGTTTTGCACGAGACCTCCTAACCGCCCGGTATGACGAGAAATCAAAGAAATCTATTATACGGCTAACAGATTTATATCTACGATCGCCGCCGAGATCAGATTGGTTTGTGTCGAGATTGCTTTTGTTCCACCACACCGGACTCTGTGGCACAGGGGTTATTGACTGTTACGGTCTGGTCCCAGCGCCAAGAAGCGATCTTAGCGTTAAGATCACCTTATTTATTTCATTCAGTGATACATAAACAGAAATATGAACATGAGAGATTGTATATTTGGAGGATGGACATTCATGTTCATTTCATTTCAACTTATTTTCGTGCTTATATCCAATTACTGTTCAAGCACGCCTTTTTAGCACACATCTCAGCTATCTGGACTGTCTGTCCAGGAAAGTGTGTTAGATATTAGTGGTTAGTGAGATAGAAGAGGGTGTAGTCAATCTGATTAAAATTAGCTCTACTGGTCTCGCCAGTAGATCTAACAGCATTGCGTGGACTCCCATGTCCAGGTGACATTTCATCTATAAATAACAATTTAAATATCGACCAATTACACTTCGCCTTTTATAACGTTATTCGGGAGCATACAAATTCTAAAAATATCGGTCGAGACTATTTATGCAATAGGCGAACTTGTTGGTTTATTTCAACATTGAAAAGTCAGTGGGAAAAGTGCAGTAATAAACTCTGGATTGTATACTAATATAAACAGATTTTATGGCTATACCATAACGGGGTTTTTTTTCGTCTTGAAACGAATTTAATATAAAATTTTATATTGAAATTAGTTTTCGGCATACTTCGTAATTCACCCGAATCATTTCGTATACCCTCGGCATAATCCCAAATGTTTTCAAATTCTTTTCAAATTACTGGCATGATTTTGCAAGTAAGGTTTTGATTGGTCGAATGAAAGGTCAACTGAACATGAACTCCAACTGGCTGCTGTTAGATCCACATGTAATAGTGGAGCTAATTTTAATTAGATTGAGGGTGTCTTTTGAGGGTCTTACACCTTCCCACTGGGTCGTTAAAACTCGCACTGGGTGGGAACCGGTACAGGGCTGCGAACCCAATACCTACCAACCTTATGTCCGATGACTTAACCATGACACCACCGAGGCCGGTAGCTATGCACTTAACTTGATCTTAGGGCTAAGATCGCTTCGTAGAACGGGGCCCTGGTCCGCATTTTAGTGTTAGTAGAGATCCACCTATTAGTGTGAACCTTTGAAGCAAATTGTATTGCATATAATATATAGAAGAATTGGGCAAACGTTATCCAACTTACGAAACCCTCTCCAAACTACAATAATCAATAAATATTGGCAACTATAAATATTATTAGAATATAAACATTCATAGAAAAGCAAACAACAAAAATCAATGAAAGCAAACGATGAATGAATGAATGAATGAATGAATGTTTAACGACACCCCAGCATTAAAATACATCGGCTATTGAATGTCAGACTAATGTAAATGCACAGTGATAGAGGAAATAAAACAAATAAAAGAGACATGATTTATCTTCTGTTCAGACAGCCCGACTATGTTAATGGATACGCGATAGACAAATTACGCACAGCTAATATTGATTCTATCAGACATTGTTTGTTGTTGGGTATTTTGTTTGTTTGTTTTTGTTTTGCTCTTATCAAATCGTTTTGTTTGTTTAAAATGTATTTCTGAACATAATGGAATATCTGATTGTTAGTGTCATCATTTATCATTATTCTGCCATTTAGTACAGTCTGCACAAATATTGTAGTGTTATTATAGTAATCCGCGTTTTAGTATGAACTTTCGAGATACTAAGAGTTCGGAAAAGGGATATATATATATATATATATATATATATATATATATATATATATATATGCAGTGTGTGTGTGTGTGTGTGTGTGTGTGTGTGTGTGTGTGTGTGTGTTTTATATATATATATATATATATATATATATATATATGTGTATGTATCTATGTATGTGTGCGCGCGCATTTAACACATGTGAGGCCAGAAAGGATTTAATTATCCCCTGCCCCAGTGCGTTTATATCTATGCATGTAACAGTGTCAACCTCGACATACATACAATATATAGATATTCATACATCAATACATACATATACATATATAATTATTGGGAAGTAAAATCTGATGTTGGCTTCTAGAAACATTCATTCAAACGATGAGAAACACTTCGTATATAAAAACCGATATTCTAAACAAGAAAATGCATTTCAAGTGTAATTGTGGTGCTTACAAATACTATATCGATCGGAAGCGTGTTACAACTTTAATTTTAAGGATTGGCTTTACCGTACGAAGGTTGGAATCACTAATGATAGTACGGTAATGCTAGCACAGTTTACCAGGAGTGTTAAGTTTAGATTACAAAACCAACTGGTTACTTATTGCATTCAGATGTGGGTTTAACTTTGTGGAGGTTAGTATAGCTAATGGAATTATGATGGTCTTCCCTGAACATGTTGGTGAACAGTAATAAATGACAGTTAAATGGGCGTACGGGCTCCCAATTGCTTTTGGGGGGGGGGGGGGGGCAGATAAATTTTTGCTCGTTTTGCTGAAAATGACGAAAATGTAGATAACAATACAGAGTTACAAACGAATCACTGTGCGTTTTTACTGGGGTTACAGTTAATAGAGTGAGTAAAATGATGGAAATACATGGTGAAATGTCTCCATCGGGGTTTGACCGGCCTCGGTGGCGTCCTGGTAGGCCATCGGTCTACAGGCTGGTAGTTACTGGGTTCGGATCCCAGTCGAGGCATGGGTTTTTTAATCCAGATACCGACTCCAAACCCTGAGTGAGTGCTCCGCAAGGCTCAATGGGTAGGTGTAAACCACTTGCACCGACCAGTGATCAATAACTGGTTCAACAAAGGCCATGGTTTGTGGTATCCTGCCTGTGGGAAGCGCAAATAAAAGATCCCTTGCTGCCTGTCGTAAAAGAGTAGCCTATGTGGCGTCAGCGGGTTTCCTCTCCTCTGTGTGGTCCTTAACCATATGTCTGACGCCATATAACCGTAAATAAAATATGTTGAGTACGTCGTTAAATAAAACATTTCTTTCTTTCTTTCTTTCCATCGGGGTTTTGTTTTAGAATGCAAAGATTTTCTCCAGTACGGGGATGGGGGGTGGCAGCTGACCCCCGTTCTCGACACATCACCACTACCACCCAAAGAAATGAACCGACTATATGCATTCGCATCTTGTAGAAATCTAACATTTTCGACTGCAGTCGCATTAAACTTCGCAAGCGAGGAGTCAGTAATGTAACTGGAGTTGCGTCCCTTTACACTAAAGACCGCAAGTCGGACATACAACTCCTATAGATATAATGTGTTATTTCCGTAGCCGAATATTTTGTGCACAGTTCCGAATTACGGTGTAGGCGCGGAACCAAGGCGTGGGTGCTGGGGATGCCCACCTTCTCCGAACTTCGAAGTGTCATAAAAACTTCTTTTTTTAATGAATAAATACATTTATTTATTTACTTACTTACTTATTAATGTGGTGGTGAGTTGGGATGCAATAGCTTAGTCGGTTGGATAGTTCTGTCTATGATTATCTGTTTATTATGCATGCTATTGTATGCTATAATCAGGAATACTGTTGATTTTTGTTGTTGTTGTTGTTGCTGTTGCTGTTTTAGTTGCACGCAATTTTGTTTTCGATCGAAATATCGAGTCTCCTTGGTGGACCAATTCTTTGATTGGATTTTTCCGTCCCAACCAGTGCCTCGCGACAGGTACATAAAACGTCGTGGTGTGTACTGTCCTGTGTGTGGAAAAGTGCATATAAAAAGATCTCTTGCTACTAATGGAGCGGGTGACCCTTGAAGACTACGACATGACTAGAGCAGATTGGTGCACCATTCATGAGACATTAGGTAATTCTGACTTATATTCTTAGAGAGGAAACCCGCACCAATCTTCTATTAGAGCCAAGGGGTCTTTTATATGCACCATCCCACAGATAGCAAAGCACATGCCACGGCATTTGATATACCAGTCGTGGTGCTCTGGTTGTAACGAGAAATAGCCTAGTGGGCTAACCAGCGGGAATCGATCCTAAACCGACCGCGCATCACGTTACCATTAGGCTACTTCTCGCCCGTAAGCTTAGATGAACTGATTGCGTAGTATCGTATGCAGCATACACTAAACAGTTATCAATCACATTCCCATGGTAACAGGCATGTCGTTATATACAGTATTTAATAAATCTGCAAAAATAAATCCATTGATATGGATTAGAAATATAAGGAAGAAAAAAAACAGAAAATGCACATGTAACCAACGAGTTTAATTAAATGACTTTGTTATTTGTCGAGCACAAATATCTCACTTCATACCAGAAATAACTCAACTGATCGAAAACGTTATATGTGTATTGTAAATCCATCCATCCATCCATCCATAAATAAAATAAAATAAAATAAAATAAATAATAATAAAAAAATAATGACAATAATAGTAATAATAATAATAATTTTGATGTTAATAATAATAATTATAATAATAATAATAATAATAATAATAATAATATAAATTCAAATAATTCAAATAATTCAAATAATTCTACTGTTTAAAAAACCCAGTAAAACCCCCACAAACCACCCCATATACAAACCATCTTTCATTATCATAAGTCTTTCTGGATACCACATGAATCAAAATTCAGTTTGTGGGTCATTTGCATTGTACACGAAAAAGCACTAACCATCGCTCATATCTGATTGGCTGGACTGCCGTGGAGCTATTTCTGCTGTATTGCTGGTTGAATTGCTGCGGAGATGAATTGCTGCGGACCTGGCTTGTCTCTTTCTCTATATTAGTAGTCGAGGGCTGGTGTGTACAATTGAGGCTGAAACCACTCTAGTTGTGGAGAAAATGGCCGGAAGGCCCGATCACCATTTGAACCATCTCAATAACACTCTGGTCATCAATGGCTCACATGGTTTCCCGCTATAACTCTAATTGTGTCACGTTTTCAAATTTATGGCGTGATCGCCTCATAAACGAGAGTATTATGGGAAGCGTGCCGCATCTGGATTTGCAAGTACCTGCATTTCCGGTCAATACAGTCCCTAACTAACCGAGACTAAGAGAGGGAGATCACATCCAGTATATATACATATCGTATCTGTAGCTGACACATTCCCAGACGCGTTTTCTTCCTCAGGCTGATAATCACTGATGTTAACATTTATATTTTATTCTTCTGTATTTCATCAGTTCTTTTCTCAAACGCGTTGTCCTCTGTTGTTGATACTCACAGATACAGATAATAAAATTAAGATTTTGTTCTATATTTCACCAATTCGTTTCTCAAACGCGTTGTCCTTTGTTGTTAATACTCACTAATACAGATAATAAAATTAAGATGTTGTTCTATATTTCACCAATTCGTTTTTCAAACGCGTTGTCCTCCTTTGTTGATAATCATTGGTACTGCTACAACAACAACAACAACACCTACTACTACCACCACCATTACTACTTCTACTACTACAAAACCTTCTTCTACTACTACTACTACTACTATTATTATTACTACTACTACTATTACTACTACTATTACTATTACTACTACGAAACCTTCTGCTGCTACTACTACTACTACTACTGCTGCTGCTGCTACTGTCGCCGCTACTACTACTATTACTACTACGAAACCTTCTGCTACTATTACTACTACTACTGCTGCTGCTGCTGCTGCTGCTGCAACAACAACACCTACTACTACCACCACCATTACTACTTGTACTACTTCAAAATCTTCTACTACTACTACTACTACTATTATTATTATTACTACTACTACTACTACTACTACTACTACTACGAAACCTTCTGCTACTACTACTACTACTACCATTACTACTACTACTGCTGCTGCTGCTGCTGCTGCCGCCACTACTACTACTGCTAGTACTATATCTTCTACTACAATTAATTATTTCTACTACTACGTCTACTACTAGTACCACTACTACTACTACTACTATTATTATTACTACTACTACTACTTCTACAACAACAACATATATTACTAGTACCGCTAAAACTATTACTACTCCACCTACTGTTACAATAACAACAACAACAATTTGACGCCCGCCCCCCCCCCCCCCCCCCAAAAAAAAGCTATAAGTCTGACTTACATAGCATATTCGTTTCTTTTTGTTTGTTATTTTTCATAACAGCGACCATTCTAAAATTCTAAAAAAAACAAAAAACGATTGCTTTTGTTTTCACCTGATTTTCGCATTGTAGACAACCAATGAATTATTCACCAGCATTTCTTTTCACGGCGTATGTCGTGCGGAACAGAGCTCTGGAAATAGACGATTTCACGTGTCAGTGTGCATACAACTGTAATGTGTTTAATATTATATATCTGGACCATTTTTTTAAACTGATAAATAACGACATACGCTGTTTCTATTGTCACTACATGACAATAGTAATAATATGTGACTATCATACAGTAATCTGGGACTGGCCACAGATCACAATTATCTCCCCATCCGGAAATATATCCGCGCAAGTAGCTAGTCTGCTGTTTGACTGTGATTATTTCATGACCGACAGCTTTGAAGTGGCAACTATTTCACTGACGTTGACAGGGAAGAGCATGTAGTTTGCAAACATGTAACTAGTCAACATTGAAGACTTTTTCTTTTAATTCTTGCCCATGCAAAAGTAGTGCTTTTTTGTGTAAAATGAGCCAGGTTTAGTGGGTGTGTCTGTTTAAATCAATATCCTGAAAGAAAGAGCTGGACAACAGGGGTTGTCCTTTTGGGGATATCTTGTTCCCAGGCAAGCAAAGGTACATAAAAACATCCACGGGCCAACTGATATTAATAAAAGTGCTATAGCCACTAACACTATATAGAAACATATAGCGTAAATAAGTGTGGTATATTGTTAACTGCACTTTGATTAATCCTCGGCTGCATTAAGCGTTAAAAAACAGGGCCCAATTTCACAAAACATCGTAAGCCTAGTTTTGTACGTAAACGTTAATTTACGACTAAACGACAATTTTTATTACTATTATAGTACAACAAATATAGTTAAAAGTACACGTATGTCAGTTTCTTTTGTCCTTAAAATGCTTCTGTAATGATGTAATGTTCTGTGTGAAATAGAT
>NC_054711.1:39680329-39760329 GCF_016097555.1 Gigantopelta aegis | reverse complement strand
TTAGCAGTGCATGCAATATAAATAATATGTTCAGAATGTATTCTGTGATTATTCTGAAAACAAATACGTAAGAGCTGCATGATGAATCTATATATTGTACAATAAGTTTCCCTCAGAAATGGATTTGATGCCTTACACCCCCCGCCCGTTACCGTCCCTGGTCGGGCTGCTGGTGATCCCTTGTACTTGCTAGCACAAGCGGTCACATCTGCCAACCCCACCCCACTCCAAACCCATTCCTGTCCTGGACGGAGGTGGTCGACACCTGCGTCCATGACAGGCGTGTGCTACAACAGCTTGTTCTGAACATGTTAAGCCCTGTGGCCTTGCCTGACCCGGATCCTTACTGTAGAAAGAAGACTGGTCATAAAGTGATATTTTATCTGACCAGTAAATCTATGCAATTTGATTTCAATTAGTACCAATGCACTGGTTACTAGTATGCTCGGAGGTGGGACGTAGCGTAGTGGTAAAGTCTGTCATTGTGGTCAGTCGATGGGTCCATTAGGCTATTTCGCGTTCCAGCCAGTGCACCACGATTGGGTATACCAAAGGCCGTGGTATGTACTATCCTGTCTGTTGGATGGTGCTTATAAAAGAGCCCTTGCTACCAATGGAAAAATGTAGCGGGTTTCCTTTCTAAGACTATACGTCAAAATTACCAAATGTTTGACCTCCAGTAGCCGATGATTAACAAAATCAGTGTGCTCTAGTGGTGTCGTTAAACAAAACAAGCTATTACTAGTATGATTAAAACATGCCGTTTGCCACTATAATTAGCAAAACAGTTCGTGTGAGGAACTGGATTAGTGAAGAAGGCTTCCTGTTGTATTAATCGAAACCTACAATGGAGGCTCTCATTTAGTCTTATTAACTTTTAGTGGTGTGTGTTTTGGGGTGGGGTGGGGTTGGGGGTAGTATTTACTTTCATGACGAGGGAAGGATCTAGGTCAGTGGATCGATCGTCATCAGAGACGCTTGGGTCAAAGGATCGAATCTGGGTTGTCGCTGTCTCAACCAGTTCCGATCGACTGGTATACTAAAAAAAGCTCGTAGTATGTCCTGGTTATGGGAAATTGCATATAAAATAATTTTTTTTAGCTTTTAATGATAAACAAATGTAGCTGAGTTCATCTGAGGACTACATGTCACGAAAAGCAAACTATTTCACATCCTCTTGGGTAATAAATCGATGTGATCCAGTGGTATCGTTAAACAAAAATTATCTTTTTCACTTTATACTAATTTACAGTGTGCATGTTCATTAACAGTTTTCCTGTAGTAGTTTTAGTCATATATGTTGACAGTGTGTCACCTCTAGAATTCGATTTATGCATACATTAGATTTTCATATAGATCTACTACTGTCCGTCCCATCATTCTATAAAAATGTTTTTCGTAAATATTTTCAGTTTGGTTTAACGTCAGAAGAACAGTAAACGTGTTTTGGAAATAACAAATAAATACTATTTTTGTGTGCAATTTACAAATCAAATAGGCTTAGCAATAAATAACTTGTAGTAAATTCCATAGTATGGAAAAGGCATTTCTTTGGGGACAGACTATAGATATATCTAACATAGCTAATTATATTTTATGTGCAAAATATTTAGTATACATGTATAAACATTGCTTTCAAAATTCACATTAAAACCAATGGTCATGTTACTGATATTTTAAATTTTATACAATAACTTTTTTTTTAAATTTAAACTTAACTAACTCCCAAGAACATATTGGTTTACAAGAAGTTACATTTTAAAAACACAAAACAAATGTGTTGGTCTGGTGAAGGATGTGTTGCTTTATGATTGATTATACGGTCATCAAATACAGATTTTAGTTTCATCTTGTGATCATCTTTTGAGAATGTATGTGTGAAAGGCAGGTCAATTCGTGCCCGCTCGTGAACTTTAATATACTAGTAATTAATTGAGAAAAGTTCGCACTGAATCCATAGCTTGTGTCATTAAGACTTCGAGAATCAGTGCGCTGTGAAATAATGAAGAGAGAAGACTGGTTTCCCGAGCAACTGTTAAAACCACTGATCGTTCTTCTCAAAGTCACTTATCGGCTAATACCGGCCACGGCAGCGCAGTGGTTAAGCCATCGGACTAGAGGCTGGTAGGTACATGGTTCGCAGCCCGGTACCGGCTCCTACCCAGAATTAGTTGTTACGGGTTCAGTGGGTCGGTGCAAGGCCACTACACCCTCTTCTCTCTCACTAACCACTAACAACTAACCCACTGTCCTGGACAGACAGCCCAGATAGCTGAGACGTGTGCCCAGGACAGCGTGCTTGAACCGTAATTGGATATAAGCACGAAAATAAGTTGAAGTGATATGAAATATCGGCTAATCCAGTGTGATTGATTCCTTCAAGAGGAAAGATTTTTCCTTCCAGTCAGTGCACCGCCAGGGGTATACCAAAGGCGGTGGTGTGTGCTGTCCTGCATGTGGGTTGATGTATATAAACGAGTTCTTGCTACAAATGGACAAAAGTTTCGGTTTTCCTCTCTAAGACTATATGTTAGAATTATCATATGTTTGACATCCACTAGTCGATGATTAATAAATCAATGTGTTCTAGTGGTCTCGTTAAATAAAACAAACTTTCGTTTTTCAAGGGGCATGACGTAGTTCAGTGGTAAAGCTCTCGCCTGATGCGCGGTCGGTCTGGGATCGATCCCCGTTGGTGGGCCCACTGGGTTATTTCTCGTTCCAGCCAGATTGTGTAACTCAACTGATATATCAAAGGTCGTGGTATGTGCTATCCTATATGTGGGGTGATATATATAAACAATCCCTTACTACTAATGGAAACAATGTAGCGTGTTTCCTCTCTAAGACTACCAAATGTTTGACACCAAATGTTTGACACCCAATAACCGACGATTAATAAATCAGTGTGTTCTAGTGGTGTTGTTAAACAAAAAAAACAAAAAAAATAGCTCTCATTCCTTCATTTATAGCTATTTTCGTGATTGTATCCCTTTAAGGTTCAAGCACGCTGTCCTGGGCATACACCTCAGCTATCTGGACCGTCGGTCCAGGACAGTGGGTTAGTCGTTAATGAGAGACAAGTCGGCGTAGTGACTTTACACCTGCCCACTGAGTCGTTAATGTTGCTCTAGGTTCAAGCACGCTGTTCTGGGCATACACCTCAGCTATCTGGACTGTCGGTCCAGGACAGTGGGTTAGTCGTTAGTAAGAGAGAAGTCAGTGTAGCGAATTTACACCTGCCCACTGAATCGCTCTGGTTGGGAGCCGGTACCGGGGGGCGAACCGAGTACCTACCAGTCATATTGCCCATGGCATAACCACTACACTACAAAGGCTGGTAAGATCAGCGCGAAGCTGTGTGGTCATTGACCATCACCACTGAGATATCTCCGTGCGGCCAGGGCATGTATTTATGTATGTATTATTTATGTATGTACGTATGTATGTATGTGTGTACGTCTTCGCCGAGGACCCAGCTATTTCCAGAGAGAACCATATATCCAATCAATAACTGTCGCAGCGTCTCTATCCTTTTAGACACATTGGATTAATTACTGAACCAACGAGAAGGACGGATCGGTTCAGTGGCCGCAGTGGTAATGAAGATTCTTACATACGTGTCCGCCCTAGCAAGATATGACAAACGCATTATTCCAGACCGCTAAAACATCTCGCGCGTGTAGATATTGAACTCGCGCGCCCAGAAGCCTCGCGGTCCAATCTCTTACATGCATGCATAGAAAAAGACCGAGCGGCAAAAATCGCCCAAAGAAGAAATGGCTAATGAAAACTCTTCATGACACAGGTCTCTCCGAAGGACGGCCGACTCCGTCCGCCGATAATGGCGATGCATGCTCATAAATCGATTTCTGTTTTCTTTCGCCATATCCTGTTCACAGGGTCTCACTTGTCGCTAATTTCGAGTTGTTATTAGCTACTTCTTTTTCTTGTTCTTTTTTTTTTTTTTTTTTTTTTTTACATGATATGTCTTGGCTTCAAAACATTGTCAACGTCATTTAACACGAATATAAAAATCTACTGTCATGACACTAAAAAGAGAACAATGTCAGCCCTCATTAATGGAATCGATCGTGTCTTGCGACAAAATAAGAGTTGCCTAGTTACAGGAGCTCTGGACAGATTTTAAGATATCCTCAGAAAGAGCATTTTGTATTTGTGTAATTAGATAAAAAGTAATCATTTCACTTTGACTAATCTGGCGCGACCAATTTATTGTGGTGTATGGAAACAAATCGAACTGCCTCTGCGGTTCACGTACATTGTATACTGATGCCTCATTGATGCCTCATTGATGTCTCATTGACACTGATTTCGTTTGGGATGATTCAGCCTATGAGATTTGCCAGGTATGTGGTATATGTACACACTCGGAACCAATTACGATAGCTCTTGTATTCGGTGTACGAAATAATCGTGTTTTAGACATGAAGTATTCGTAATATAAGACATGTTGAGATGTCTTTACAGACACCGGCTTTAGTTATTAGGTGTAAAGTATAGTGAACTACAAAACAAATGCGAATATTAATTTAGTTTTTCCTTTAATTTCATTTTAAATTGTTCAGCTTGAATACCGTTAGTTTTTGTGTCTGTTGAAATTATCGACTATTTGAGTTTTGCACACACACCCCATCCCTGATAATACATAGATTTAGTCCCCAAAGGTAGTACCGACTATTTGAGTTTTACACACACACACACACACACACACACACACACACACACACACACACACACCACGCCTGATAATACATAGATTTTAGTCACCAAAGGTAGTACCGACTATTTGAGTTTTACACACACCCACGCCTGATAATGCATGCGTACATAGATTTAGCCTCCAAAATTAGTACCGACTATTTATGTTTTGCCAGTCTGACTCATGGACTTCCAGGATCTGTTATCCTTCATCAAGATAAACCTTATTCCTCAAGGCATTCTTCGTCCAAAGTGTTTCCGACGTTGAGTGGGCCAAAGACAATTAATGATAATCGCAAGATGTAGGTTTGTCCCTAAACTAGTATTCGTTCTGTTCCAAACGTCAGAAGATTTCTTCTATCAGGAATGTTTTGTTTTTACTTGAGTTAAAGGGACATTCCCGAGTTTGCTGCATTGTAAGATGTTTCCGACAAATAAAATATTTCTACGATTAAGCTTACATATTAAAGGGACATTCCCGAGTTTGCTGCATTGTAAGATGTTTCCGACAAATAAAATAGTTCTACGATTAAACTTACATATTAAATATATTTTTTTGTTTACAATATCTGTGTCTGTATATTCAATGTGTTTCTGGTCTTCTTAATATTTGTAAGAAGCCCAAACTGGAGTTTGTCTTCAAATAATTTCGTACGTACGAAAAAATGATTTTTAGGAAATAAAATGATTTTTAACCTAGTACAAATATTAGAACGATCAGAAACACGTTTAATATACAGCCACTAATATTTTATGCAGAAAAATATATTTGATATGTAAATACAGTCGTTAAAAAGTATCTGTTAGTCGATATCATCTTAAACATTGCAGCAAACTCAGAAATGTCCCTTTAAGGGAGTTAAAGAGGGGGTTGGGGTTTTTTTTTAATCGGGTCCCTAATGTTAACGTATACTGAAACACCTCAATTAAAACCTCTTAAACTAAAAGTTAATTTGTGTTTTGTTTAACGCCACCACTAGAGCATCGGCTATCGGATGTCAAACATGGTAATTTCGACAGTCTTAGAGAGGAAACCCGCTAAATGTTTCCATTAGTATCAAGGGATCTTTTACATGCGCCATTCCACAGACAGGATAGCACATGCCACGGTATTTGATATACCAGGCGTGATGCTTTGGGTGGAACGAGAAATAGCCCAATGGGCCCACCGACGGGAATTGATCTTAGACCGACCGCCCATCAAGCGAGCGCTGTACCACTGGGCTATTTCTCGCCCCTTTCTACTTTAAGATGCAACAGCTGGCTCTGTATTAATAAACGGTCTGTTGGGTGTATACTACCAAATCAAATCCCATAGACGACAATTGTAACATATGTGGCTAAAACTCCTACCTGCAACGTATCAACCGACATAAACGCCACGGATATAAATACTACCACCCCTCACACTTAAAGTGAATCAGAAAAAAAATTGGGGGTCAAACTGCTCGTTTCTGAGATAACGGGTAGCGTCTATGACTACCCTAGTTCCGCACAAAATTCGAGTACTTTTTTTTACAGGTACCCCATACATGTTTCAAGCACAAGGCTACTTGACACATTGGTACTAGATGAAATAAAATTGCTTATTTATTTTACCCAGATGAAACCAATTATTTATAACCAATCACAGGACTTGTGGTGTTCACTTCTCTATCAAAAGTTGGGTGCACCTCGAACTTTGACCAAGCCGGAAGTTATTTGGTTTAGTACTACCTGTAAGTCAGTTTATGATATTTAAACACATACATAGATATTTTGACTTAAGTACGTTTATGAATAAGGAGCCAGGGTTGTAAGGAGCAACTAGTGTAGGTATGCCCAAAAGCCATTATTCTTTCTGTCCCAAAATTACGAGACTTTCTCATACCGCAACTATTTTTCAATTTGACTTTGTTCTCGACATTTGATCCTTCACACCCAATAGCCGATGGTTAATAAATCAATGTGCTCTAATGATGTCGTCAAACATAACCAACTTTAAACTCTCGGCAAGATGGTGGTTCGTGTCTCATACACATACGTTTTGTTTTGTTGTGTGTGTGGGGGGGGGGGGGGGGGGGGGGGGGTTGATAGTTTTGTGTTGTTTTTTTGTTTGTTTTGTTGGGGTTTTTTTTGGGGGGGGTTTGGGGGGGTATGTGTGTTTTTTGTTACCCCAATTTTCAGAGCGGGGGGGGGGGGGGTTGGGGGGATATATATTAGTAGTCCAGTAGAAACCGTGTGTGTTTAATAACGGCCTGAATTCATTGTGGGAGGTTTTTTCAGTACACTAACATATGATATATTCGTTAACGTGCACCCAAACACACTTCCCCTAAGTCCCCACAGGAATTTTTTTTAATGATCCCTAATATTTTTCCGTTAAATTGTGAAAATTAAGACATTTTTTGTACCCTTACCAATTGGCATTTCCATGTCTTTTTTACAAATTTGCAAAATAGAAAGTGTATTTATTTTAACATTTATTTATATTATATTTTTATTCATAGCGACTATTTATTTTAGCGGCCTTTATATTACATGTATTTCTGTCTCAATGATTGACATTTTAATGTTAATTTATATTTCATATAATACGTATGACACTGTGTTGTATTAGGGTCGTGCTATCGTTAAAATATAACAAAAGACTGGATTGATTGAAACATATTTTATTGTATATATATATATATATATATATATATATATATATATATATATATATATATATATATATATAAGATTGGGCATAAGCTATCTAACTTATGAGGCTTTCTCCTATAGATTTTCGTGCTGGGGTGTCGTTAAACATCTAATCTATTCTACTTTCCTATAGACTTAAGACAACCTAACAGAATTACTTGATAGGCCTTTTTTTCTTCAAATTACAATAGTTTGTAGCTCGGAAGTGTTCAATATCTGTGCTGATCAATATAGTTGTTATTACTTTTGTGGGGTTGTCTTTTATTGCTACGAACAAGGCCAGTTTTGTAACAAAACAGGTATTTACCAGTCCCGTTGTGTTACCGTGTAGCTAATGACAGACGTCTCACTCCTGTGGGATTATTGCGCGTAGGGTATACTTCCGCAGCATTGTCGTAGTGCACTGACCGTCAACATTTTGAAACAGAGAACTGTCACCCGGGACTAGTTTTCATCAACGGTGTCAATAAATAGCATTTACGGATCGTGCAATGATCGTATTAAATATTCACAAACATGTTTTGTGAATAGACATTCTGCTAGGTGTGTTAGTAGTCTATTTACCCAGCAGAGATCGTCAGATTGATAATCTAATTTCAAAGTTAAAAAAAACAAAGGTTTGAACTAAAGAACACAAACAGTTCCACATCAGACAAAGAATATATAATCGAATTATATTATTTATTACTATACTCACGCATAGTAGTACAAACATGTTTTTAATGAGGTATTCGCCATTTAAAATTATATTCAAATTAGATTGATTATGTATTACTATACACACGCATAGTGACCGAAACATGTTTTATATGAGGTATTCGTCAATTAAAATTGTATTGATTATTTATTACTATACACACACATAGTAATAGAAACATGTTTTATATGAGGTATTCGTCAATTAAAATTGTATTCGAATTAGATTGCTTATTTATTAATATACACACACATAGTAATAGAAACATGTTTTATATGAGGTATTCGTCAGTTAATATTGTATTGATTATTTATTACTATACACACACATAGTAATAGAAACATATTTTAATGGAGGTATTCGTCAGTTAAAATTGTATTCGAATTAGATCGCTTATTTATTGATATACACACACACATAGTAATAGAAACTTGTTTTATATGAGGTATTCGTGAATTAAAATTATATTCGAAGTAGATTGCTTATTTATTACTATACCCACGCATAGTAATAGAAAGATGTTTTATATGAGGTATTCGTCAATTAAAATTGTATTGATTATTTATTAATATGCGTGCACATAGTAATAGAAACATGTTTTATATGAGGTATTCGTCAATTAAAATTGTATTGTTTATGTATTAATATACATACACATAGTACTAGAAACATGGTTTATAAGAGGTATTCATGAATTAAAATTATATTCGAAGTAGATTGATTATTTATTACTATACCCACGCATAGTAATAGAAAGATGTTTTATATTAGGTATTCGTCAATTAAAGTTATATTCGAATTAGACTGATATTTATTAATATACACACACACACATAATAATACATGTAGTGATATTTTATAAGAGGTATTCGTCAATTAAAACTGTATTCTAATTTCATGTGATAGTTTTGATTTAGCAAACTGGTCTGGGAGTGGCTGTCCTCTTTATTGTTGTGTAGGAAGGATGTATTGTCCAGTGGGCTATTTCTCGTTCCAGTATGCGTGAACGCAGTCCTCATGTCTGTACATTTAATGTTTGCATTTGTTTTGTTTTGTTTTGTTATTATTTATTTTACTATTTATTTTATTTTAGTATTACTTTTCTGGCAAAGGCAACAAAAGAATCATGTCGAATAATTATTATCTGTCACATTTGGTTGCAACACTTGTGACGCGAACATAAATCGGAAGAAAAAAACAACAAGAAATAATCCCGTATGATACGAGATGGCGACTCCTGGCGTCCGGATAATATCAGTTATTTGTGGACAAGTTCTACAATTTAGGTCGCGCGCTTGTCTGGAGGGTTGCGCTAACCAGCTTGTTAAATCCCTCTGATCGATAGATTCTCTGTGGTTTCAGACTCGAGTGCGGCTTTCGCCTTTATATGATAATTTCAACAAACAATACTGTTTATTATCTTTTCTGTCTCACACGACACGATTACGACGTGGTCTCCTTGTCACATTATCGTGAAATGGATTTGTTTTTGTATCACCATTTTGTACTCTACTCTACTCTACTCTCTCTCTCTCTCTCTCTCTCTCTCTCTCTCTCTCTCTCTCTCTCTCTCTCTCTCTCTCTCTCTCTCTCTCTCTCTCTCTCCTGGGTACACACATCAGCTATCTGGGCTGTCTGTCCAGGACAGTGGGTTAGTTGTCAGTGGTTAGTGAGAGATAAGAGGGTGTAGTGGTCTTACACCTACCCACTGATTCGTTGATCCGGTACCGCGCTGCGAACCCAGTACCTACCAGCCCAATGCCCGATGGCTTAGCCACGACACCACCGAGGCCGGTTCCCTGCACACGCGCCTGTTATAAATATAGATTTTCGTTTCTCGTTTCGAAAGCCACAGTCTCCAAGTTCCATTGGTTGTCTCCCGCTTCCTCGGCGTAATCCTATAATCCTTTAGGATGAGAATCTCCCAGCTCTCGGCTTCCTATCCTCCACTCATCTTCATTTACAAGAGGTCTCATTTCTCACTTGTCCATTTTCGCCCATTTAAAGGATTACTGACACTTTGTTTAACTTTCGATTGCTATCACGTTCACCATTTGCAGTGTTTTGACAAATGTTTGAAAACGTCACCAGTCCCCACAGAAGCCTTGACAAGCGCCCTATGTATTATAGTAATTCGGTAGATAATATTTACTAGTCCAGGCCAAACATTCACTAGTCGGGACCGAGGTCTAGCGGATTTGTCTTAAAGGGACATTCCTGAGTCTGCTGCAATTTATAAGATGTTATCGACTAACACAGACTTTTAACGATTATAATTACATATCAAATATATTTTTCTGCATAAAATATTAGTGGCTGTATATTAAACGTGTTTCTGATCGTTCTAATATTTGTACTAGGTTAAATTTCATTTTGTTTCCTAAAATATGTTTTTTCGTACGTACGAAATTATTTGAAGACAAAATCCAGTTTCGGCTTCTTACAAATATTAAGACGACCAGAAACACATTGATACGTCAAGATTTAATTCATTTTGACGACAACGAATAAAACAAAGAGACACAATTAACTTTAATTCTTAATCTGACGTTGCCCCAGTGATATAGGAAACCAAGATTGTATTGCTGTTCCTTTGACTTCGCCTAGCTGCATTTGTTATATGGATGTATGATTTGTTATTGAACGGTGCAACCTTTAAGAAGAAGAGTTACGTTTGTTTTGCTTAACGACACCACTAGAGCACATTGATTTATTTAATCATTGGCTATTGGCTGTCAAACATTTGGTAATTTTGACATATAGTCTGAAGGATGAAACCTCTTATTTAGTTTACTTTAGCAACAAGGGATCTTTTATATGCACTTTCCCACAGACAGGACATCAAATACCACGACCTTTGATATACCAGTCTTAAGACACTGGTTATGATAGGAAAACAAAACTTTCAGATAATGGTTCCTCTTGGGTGGTTCGATCCTACGACGCCAGCTCCCCAAGCGGAATGCTCTACCGACTGAGTTAGATCTCTTCCCTTTTTTTCTCACTTAAGACGACTACACACAAGTACCTTTAACATATATATATATAGTTCGACGAAAGTGTCAAATGTCACTCAGCTCCATTAATCGACCGCGGGTTTTAACATCAATCGCTATATTGATCCGTTATTGTCTCCACAGATGGACATAGTAGTTGTGCATAATGGAGAGAAAGCAAGGGGCTGGGAAGAGAGAGAGTGGGGGGGGGGAGGTGGGGGCAGAGTGGGGAGACGTGCGCGAGTCGATATACATAATGCTACTTTACGAAGACGGTTTTTGTCAGAGCTCTCGGCTATTTGATTAGTATTCAATATGTTCGGCCGACACGCGAATAATAGCGACTCACTTTGCTGATCATGGTCATCAATTAACATGGTCCGGTTTACTCTAGCGCCTGTTTCCCGATTTCACGGGCGCGTGGTTTTGTGAAATATCAGAACATTACCAACATCTCCGGCTGGCGTGGTTAACCTTTACGGCCAGGATCGCGCTGTCTCAATAATTAATGCAACGGCTAGAGAAACGCAGCAGCGGCAGCAGCGGCAGTAGCGGCAGCAGCAGAAACAACAACAACATCAGCATCTAGCGTATACGTAATGTCGGCGAGTACACAGACGTACATGTAGCACTAAAAACAGGAAGTGGATTCCTTGTTGGAAACTGAATGTCTAATGGGTTGGCATGTCTCGCCAGAATTATCTTGTTTTAGTGTCAAAGATTGACCTGTATCTAGATAATATTATGATAGTGTTTTATTGTGAAACAGAGACGGCTATCTCGGCAATATTCTAGTGTTTTATTGTGAAACAGAGACGGCTATCTCGCCAATATTCTAGTGTTTTATTGTGAAACAATGACGGCTATCTCGCCAATATTCTAGTGTTTTATTGTGAAACAGTGACGGGTATCTCGCCAATATTCTAGTCTTTTAATGTTAAACAGTGACGGGTATCTCGCCAATATTCTAGTGTTTTAATGTGAAACAGTGACGGGTATCTCGCAAATAGTGTTTTAATGTGAAACAGTGACGGGTATCTCGCAAATATTCTAGTATTTTAATATGAAACAGTGACGGGTATCTCGCCAATATTCTAGTATTTTAATATGAAACAGTGACGGGTATCTCGCCAATATTCTAGTGTTTTAATATGAAACAGTGACGGGTATCTTGCCAATAGTGTTTTAATGTGAAACAGTGACGGGTATCTCGCCAATATTCTAGTATTTTAATATGAAACAGTGACGGGTATCTCGCCAATATTCTAGTGTTTTAATATGAAACAGTGACGGGTATCTCGCCAATAGTGTTTTAATGTGAAACAGTGACGGGTATCTCGCCAATAGTGTTTTAATGTGAAACAGTGACGGGTATCTCGCCAATAGTGTTTTAATGTGAAACAGTGACGGGTATCTCGCCAATATTCTAGTATTTTAATATGAAACAGTGACGGGTATCTCGCCAATATTCTAGTGTTTTATTGTGAAACAGTGACGGGTATCTCGCCAATATTCTAGTCTTTTAATGTTAAACAGTGACGGGTATCTCGCCAATATTCTAGTGTTTTAATATGAAACAGTGACGGGTATCTCGCCAATAGTGTTTTAATGTGAAACAGTGACGGGTATCTCGCCAATAGTGTTTTAATGTGAAACAGTGACGGGTATCTCCCCAATATTCTAGTGTTTTAATGTGAAACAGTGATGGGTATCTCGCCAATAGTGTTTTAATGTGAAACAGTGACGGGTATCTCGCCAATATTCTAGTATTTTAATATGAAACAGTGACGGGTATCTCGCCAATATTCTAGTGTTTTATTGTGAAACAGTGACGGGTATCTCGCCAATATTCTAGTCTTTTAATGTTAAACAGTGACGGGTATCTCGCCAATATTCTAGTGTTTTAATATGAAACAGTGACGGGTATCTCGCCAATAGTGTTTTAATGTGAAACAGTGACGGGTATCTCGCCAATATTCTAGTATTTTAATATGAAACAGTGACGGGTATCTCGCCAATAGTGTTTTAATATGAAACAGTGACGGGTATCTCGCCAATAGTGTTTTAATGTGAAACAGTGACGGGTATCTCGCCAATAGTGTTTTAATATGAAACAGTGATATCTCGCCTAGTGTTTTAATGTGAAACAGTGACGGGTATCTCGCCAATATTCTAGTATTTTAATATGAAACAGTGACGGATATCTCGCCAATATTCTAGTGTTTTAATATGAAACAGTGACGGGTATCTCGCCAATATTCTAGTGTTTTATTGTGAAACAGTGAAGGCTATCTCGCCAATATTCTAGTGTTTTAATGTGAAACAGTGACGGGTATCTCGCCAATATTCTAGTGTTTTATTGTGAAACAGTGACGGGTATCTCGCCAATATTCTAGTGTTTTAATATGAAACAGTGACGGGTATCTCGCCAATATTCTAGTGTTTTATTGTGAAACAGTGACGGGTATCTCGCCAATATTCTAGTGTTTTATTGTGAAACAGTGACGGGTATCTCGCCAATATTCTAGTGTTTTAATGTGAAACAGTGACGGGTATCTCGCCAATATTCTAGTGTTTTATTGTGAAACAGTGACGGGTATCTCGCCAATAGTATTTTAATGTGAAAGTAACGGGTGTTTCTTAAATATGCTCTTAGTTAAACTCGAAACAGTAACGGGTATCTGGGTAATATGCTCGTGTTTTAAAGTAAAAAAGTGACGGGTATCTAGCCAATATGTTTGTGGTTTAATATCAAACAGTGACTGGTATCTAGCCAATATACTAATGTTTTAATATAAAACTACTCTGGGTACTTCATAAATATGCTAATGTTTTAATGTGGAACCTGGGTATCTCACCAATATGCTAATGTTTTATCTCGGAACTGTGCTCGTGTTTTAATATACAACATGTATATATATATATATATATATATATATATATATATATATATTTGCTTCATAGACAAAGAATCTACAGTATCTCAAGTACCAAATGTTTTTGGTTCTCTCTCTCTCTCTCTCTCTCTCTCTCTCTCTCTCTCTCTCTCTCTATATATATATATATATATATATATATATATATATATATATATATATATATATATATCTATCTCTCTCTCTCTCTCTCTCTCTCTCTCTCTCTCTCTCTCTCTCTCTCTCTCTCTCTCTCTCTCTCTCTCTCTCTAACAATGGAACACCACCGGTAACTACCAGACTCTCTCCGTACTTTGCCTTTCCGTTGTTTGTGGCAGGAGTTCCAGGCAACTTATTCATCTTTCTAAATCTGCTCGGTCGTTCCACACATGGCCCCTGGCTCTGAAAAATCTCTCACTCGAGCTGGCCACAGACTCTCGGTCGATAACTCGGATTAGGATAGTGTTTAGATTTCGGAGTTCTTCTTGCCTTTCAAATCACGGTCGTCAGTTTTACTTTTCTTTCCTGTTGGTTGTACGCATGCTTTGGTTACACGTCAGAGCGTGTGCCAAGGTGACGACTGCGTGTGTCCTATACAGACGCCCTCTTTTCCTGCATTTCCCCCCCCCCCCCCCCCCCCCCCACGCAAACCGAACTCGCGAGAATCCCGCGAGACGAGATTTGATGACAGTTAATGGTTGACAGTAACGGAGAGATGTAAATTCGCCAACATGTTCCACCGCTTCCATCATCACTCTATGTAAGTATTGAATCTAAACTTAACTTCATTAACATAGAAGAGACTAACTTCAGTTTGCTGCCAGGGTAACATATTTTTGACTAAAATAGTCTTTCTAACGAGCCAGACTACGTATTAAATACATTTTCTAGTTTAGAATAGCGGTGTCTCTACATTTAATGTGTTTCTAGATATATATTTTTGATATATACGTACGCACTTATTGCTAAAGTCAGGATGGACAGCTGTGTTAGTTGGAAACATGTTAACACTAATGACAGAAATATCAGGACGGGCTGTTCATAACAATTTTGAAATTTCTTGTAATTTATGATTCTTACCTAATTAGCACACTTAATGCCAGTGTCGAGCTTATAATTAATAATTCAGTTAAATTTCGAAAGCGTGTTAATGTTTGAAAACATATGAAGTTATACTAATATGTGTTTGTGTTCACTCCACCTAATGCCAGTGTTAAGTTCGCATTTTGGTCAAGCATTTACATTTTATTTGCTTGCTAAATATTAAAAATTGGCATATACAAAAACAAAAGTGCAGTTATAATATTTGCGCATTACACTTGGTGCCAATATCTTATTTTAGTAACCCATTTAAATTGTATACGCTTGTTAAATATAAGTATTGGATATCAAGTTCTCTTCATAAACATAATACAATTTATTTTATCCGGTTTCCATTGCTTACGCTAAGCTAATCATTATACTTGATGTCTGTGTCGAGTTTTATTTTAGTAATTCATTTCAAATTCACGCGCTTGTTAAATTTATTGAAATTAAAATGAGAATATTGAATATCGAGTTATTTTCATAAGTATAGTATTTTATGCTTTATGACACTAAACTAAACACCACATTTAATGCCATTGTTGAGTTCATATTTTAATGATTTGTCTAAATTGTGTTTTCTTGCTAAATATCTTAAATTGTTTTAGTTAATAGGAAATCTTATGAAGTTATAATTCACATGTATTTATGATCACTATATTCTATGCCGATATCTAGTTGTTATTTTAGTTCTTGATTAAAATTCAGGTGTACTATAACTCCATGTTTCAATACGTACTATATATATATATATATATCTATATAGTACGTATTGAAACATGGAGTTATAGTACACCTGAATTTTCAATCACAACACTTAATGGCGATACGATGTCAATTGTTAATTCTCCTTAGAAACAATTGGAGATGTTTATTTTAATTTGGCGAAATGATTTAACTATAGTCCGCCCCACAGGCAACGCCTTTTTTCATTCTAGGGAACTTATTATAAGTTATTTATTTCTGAGCCGACTGTTTTTTAAATTGCGCCCAGAAATGGTATTTTTAGTCATTTCCATTGTTTTACTAGTTTTCTTACGTCAAACAAAACTGAAATTATTTACAAAAAAACGTTTTTGTAGCAGGGTGGGATAGAGTAGGTTTCTGCGATTTTGTACTTTAATAGACACTTTGGCGATCTAGCCCTGTTTGATTAAATCCTATAAATTGTGTTTGTTTGTTAAATGTATACAAGGTATCATATATGAAAATATATTTTCACAATAGTATTAGTATTCTTGTTCTATAGGACTAAGCTGCATAAAGCATGAAGTTGCTAAGATATGAAAGCATATTTTCCCCGACTGATCGATACTCAGGTAGAATTGAGATTTATGTACGTCTGTCCCTTAAGTACGCTTGTCAAGCAAGTAATGCTCTCGACGGTTCATATTCCAGTAATTATGTTATTGTAGTATGCGCGCGCATGTCTCGTGTTTTTCTAGTTCTAGTGCATATGTTTTCTTGGTTTGATCTATTGTAAACGAAACATAGACCCGTTAACACAGAGTAAGTGAAATTTTTGGTTTCGTGCTTGCTAATATTTTATTATTTGTATGTTTTCTTGGTGGTGCTACCTCAGTAGTCGGCCATCCGTCTATAGGTAGTACTAAACCAAATAACTTCCGGCTGGGTCAAAGTTCGAGGTGCACCCAACTTTTGATAGAGAAGTTAACACCACCAGTTCTGTGATTGGAGATAAATGTCAGTGTGTTGGTTGTAAAAGAAAAATAGTTTCACCTTGGCAAAATATGTATGCAATTTTATTCCATCTAGTACCACTGTGTCAAGTAGCCTTGTGCTTGAAGCATGTATGGGGTACCTGTAAAGAAAAGTACAAAAATGTTGTGCAGAACTAGGGTAGTCACAGACACTACGCGTTATCTCTGAAATGAGCAGCTTGACCCCCATTTTTTTTCTGATTCACTTTAAGGGAAGTATTTATATCCGTGGTGTTTATGTCGATTGATACGCTGCAGGTAGGAGGTTTAGCCACATATGTTACTATTGGCGTCTATGGGATTTGATTTGGTAGTATACACCCTAAAACCAATCCGCGTCTTAGTTGAGTAGCAAAACTCAAACCTCTTCTGTGGACCATTCACTGACTGGGTTTTTTTTCCGCATCTCTACCGGAGCCCCACGACCGGTATGTCAAAATGTAGCGGGTTTCCTCTGATGACTACGAGTCAGAACTGCCAAATGTTTGACATCAATAGCCGATGATTAATCAATCAATGTGCTCTAGTGGTATCGTTCAACAGAACACATTTTTACTTTGTGTCTATGTCCACCTTCGTCCCCGCAATCGACCACCCCACCTACAAGAATCTGATTATGTGTTGTGCATCACCTGTGTAAAAAAAAAACCCACAGAAAAAAAATGCATGTTGCCCTTTATCAGCGTTTAATAATGTAGCAAATGTCAACGTCAGGTATGCGTGTGGGGCTCTCGTTGAACATGCATTGTGACAAACCTAGATCTGACGCATATCAAATGTTCAAACTCGCTACAATATAGCCGATACAGGGGAAAGAAAGGAAAGAAATGTTTTATTTAACGACGCACTCAACACATTTTATTTACGGTCATGTGGCGTCGGAGTAGGGATGCGACCCTAGTACCTTCCAGTCTTAAGGTCAATGGTTAGCCATTATCGCTTCGATGTATTCAGTGGGACGGGATCTAGCTCAATCAGTAGACCGTTAGCTTGGGGTGCATTCGCCATGGGATCGAATCCCCACATTAGACCCATCATCAAATTAAAAAAAGAAAAACAATTGTCCCAAATAGTACCACACGCCTGTTATATTAAAGGTCGTGGTATGTGCTGTTTGCCTGCGGGAAAGTTTATTATTATTATTATTATTATTATTATTGAAATAATATATGGTTTGCTTTTTTGTGATTGTTGTTTTGCGAGAAAGTTTATATACAATATTCCTTGATGCTTATGGAAAGATGTAGCGAGTTTACATCCAACAGCCAATGATTAATAAATCAATACGCTTTAGACTGGTGTCGTTAATCAAAAATAAAAATTTACTCTTTTTTTTCCGAAGCCGGCAAAACTACTAGCCTTGTTACTCTTTATGTTCTAGCTGTGGAAAGCTAGGCCAATAAATTGCCTGTTTCATCTTTGCATTAATTAGCCTTTTACGGCCATTAGCCAGGTTCCTTCACATTGGTCGATTACACTGGGGTTTCAAACCTCCTTTGAACACGTGATGGCTGTCTAGTGGTTTTGTTAACGTGGAATATGTTAACGAGCAAGGTTATTAAGTAGAGACCGATAGACTGGGCTGACCTTATAACATGGTTTTCATTACGAAATGGTTTACCGATTATAATTACTTATTCAGTGTATTTTTTTCCTTTTTAAAATATACTGATGGAAAGAAATAAGGGAACACATCAAATTGTAAACCAAATTTAATTCACAACTAGCGTAGTAATGTCTGTATTTCATACAAAGTTGTAATGTGGGATTGAATGTCTGTAGTAATGTGCTGCCTATATGTTCCCAGTCAACTTCTGACAATACCAAATGATTTTTGATGCAGTCATTATTTCTTGTTGCTATCTGTGTGATCCTTTATTTCCTTCCATCAGTTCCACGTTTCAGGGTTGTTATTGCCTTACGTTTTAACAACTCATCGGCATAATAAAAACAATATTGGGCTGAATTTACAAAGCCTGTTTTAGACTTACACGCGTGTACCTGTAACTGCAGGTACGTACAATTACAATTCTTAAATACATGCGTTCAAAGGGACATACTCTAGTTTTTAAACACCAAGGCATATGTTTTACTATTAGAGCCGTTTTTTGATAACTAAAATCATACTTTATTTAGATTTTATTATTTAAGTTATCCATTTCAGCACATTCGAAGTATTTTTTGGTCATCCTGGTGTTTTTAATATCACAAAATACATTTCTCATATTTTTAAAAACACACGTGCGTCTGAGAAGTAATAGTTATGGAGTCGAGTATTAGTCTATCTTTAGAAGGTATTTCACCATTTCAAAGTCACAAACTAAATTGTAACTTTGTCCAAATGTGTTACAGGTTTGTAGATTAACTGACTTAGTGTTAATTTTCACGGGTTGAATCTAGGGTCTGTCCGTTTAAGAATAACACACTTCGTAAATGCGCCCGTTTAGACTATGTGTACAGAATAACAACGATAATTAACGAAACAAAAGGTAAGATATAAGGCCACTACACACACTTCTCTCTATGGGCAACCTAGGGAGACACCCCAGCATCATATAGGTCTAATTAACGAGCTACTCTCGACTCACTAAATTCAAAACCTATGTTAGCTTTCGATCTTTCTTTTTTTGACCGACCGCTAAAAATTGCGCCGAATTTCCTTAATCAAAATTGCGCGCAATTTCTCTTTGGCATTGTTATTTGCTCCATCAAAATTCCATAGCACCATTACCTAGAGCACGATTAACGACTTAATTGGTAGGTGAAAAAAGGCCACTACGTCGACTTCTTTCTTATTAACCACTAACACACTGTCCTGGACAGACAGCCAGATATTCCGAGTTGTGTGTGTGTTCAGGACAGCGCGTTTGAACTTTAATTGGATATAAGCACGAAAATAAATATGAACAAAATGAAATAGTAGTGAGTGACTTTCACATGATATGATTTTCACAAATATATGGGGCAGGACGTAGCCCAGTGGTACAGCGCTCGCTTGATGCGCCGTCGGTCTGGGATCGATCCCCGTCGGTGGGCCCATTGGGCTATTTCTCGCTCCAGCCAGTGCACCACGACTGGTATATTAAAGGCCGATGTATGTGCTATCCTGTCTGTGGGATGGTGTATATAAAAGATTCCTTGCTGCTAATCGAAAAGATTAGCCCATGAAGTTGCGACAGCTGGTTTCCTTTCTCATTATCTGCGTGGTCCTTAACCATATGTCTGACGCTATATAACCATAGATAAAATTTGTTGAGTGCGTCGTTACATAAAACATTTCCTTCATTCCTGGCCAAATACAATGTCAGTGATACACCTTCGTGGCGGAACAAGGGGAGCGAGTCAGAGTGATCTGGGTTTTATCAATAGGTTCGTGTGATTTAGTTTCAATCGCCCCTGTGTCTGATGTGTGATACAGAACTCTTCAAAGCCAAGAGAGATTGATGGACTCGTCCCGGAGTTACAGACAAAAACGTTTTACAATCATTTACCTCAATGAGCGTCGTCTTTCTGACGTCATAGATGCAACCTGTTAAAGATGCAATATCGCGTTTGTAACTAAAAGTTAAAGTTTGTTTTGTTTAACGACATTTGATGAACTTGGCCTGGAGTTCTACTATTGTTTACAAAACTAAAGCTTGTATTTCTGACGTCAGACATGCTTTCTGTTAAAGGTGCAATATCTCGTTTATAACTAATAGTTAAAGTTGGTTTAGTTTAACGACATTTGATGAACTTGTCCTGGAGTTACAAACAAAAACGTTTTACTATCATTGAACGTCGTGTTTCTGACGTCATACATGTATTCTGTTAAAGTTGCAATATCTCGTTTATAGCTAAAAGTTAAAGTGTTTTCCAACGACATTTGATGAACTTCTCCCGGAATTACAGAAGAAACATTTTACTATCGTTTATACAATTTAAACTCTGACCTCAAACACTGATTCTGTTAAAGTTGCAATATCTCGTTTATAACTAAAAGTTAAAAGTCTTTTTTAACGACAACACTAGAGCACGTCGATTAATTAATTAAGTAAGTAAGTACTTAGTTCACTAATAAATTAATTACCAATTAAACGTTTTGGTGTTTATGGTAGTTCAAAATGCATTTGATATAAAACAGAATAGTTATGCACATTGGGAACTAAACACGGCGATTTTAACGTACCTGTATTTTGAAATATATTTAACTGGTTATATCCACTTGTTAATGTCTTACGCTCAAATTTCAACCAAATAACTTCCGGCTGGGTCAAATCCGAGGTGCACCCAACTTTTGATAGAGAAGTTAGCACCACAAGTCCTAGTGATTGGTGATACGTGTGCGTGTTCGTTGTAAAACACATTAGCTTCACCCGGGCAAAAAATCTATGCAATTTTATTTCATGTGGTATCACTATGTCAAGTAGCCTTGTGCTTGAAACATGTTTGAGGTACCTGTAAAAACAAGAACTAAAACTTTGGTGCGGAACTAGGGTAGTCATAGACGTTACCCGTTATCTCTAAAATGAGCAGCTTGACCCCCAATTTTTTTCTGATTCACTCTAATGGTGAGGGTTGGTAGTATTTATATTCATGGCGTTTATGTCGATTGATAACACTGCAAATATGAGGTTTAGCCACACATGTTACTATTGTCGATAATGGGATTTGATTTTGTAGTATGCACCCTAATATCGTATACGTCGCCATATAGGCTACTCTTTTGCGACAGTCAGCAAGGGATCTTTTATTTGCGCTTCCCACAGGCAGGATAGCACAAACCATGGCCTTTGTTTAACCAGTTATGGATCACTGGTCGGTGCAAGTGGTTTACACCTACCCATTGAGCCTTGCGGAGCACTCACTCAGGGTTTGGAGTCGGTGTCTGGATTAAAAATCCCATACCTCGACTGGGATCCCAACCCAGTACCTACCAGCCTGTAGACCGATGGCCTAACCACGACGCCACTGAGGCCTGTCTAGATTTGATAGCTACATCAGAAACGTAATCAGCCAAACGATGGTGTAAACGGACATTCTAACACTTCCTGGACCGTACACGTTGAGAGCTGTCTGGCACTACAAAGGCCATTAGTTAATGTTGTAAAATGTGTATCCCCCGTACACACAGAAACGCGGGCACGCGCGTGCAGCTGATTTTTACTGCCCTGAGCGTTTTTCATTACGGGCGCTACTATAAACAACCTGTGTGCGCGCTGCACCTAAGTCTTTCTAGGTTAGGAAAGTATTCGCGTAGATCTGACCCACATGAAGAATTTCGTAAACAGTGTGAAAGAATAGCAGAATTCGTAATAGGTTGTACCAATGCGGTAGATTGACAAGGGTAACTGTCTAGGGGAAACAACCCCCTCTCAAAATGCGCCTACAAGCGAAAATGTATCTCTCTATCTCATTGGCGTAGCCAGGATTTTATATTGAGGGGTTGGGATGGCACTACTGGGGGCCAACCAATATTATGTATGTATGTAAGCATGTGTGTATGTATGTATGTATATATATATGATTTTATAAAATTTAATACATTAAAAAAAACCTAATTGATTTGGGGAGGGGGCATGGACCCCGTGTCCCTCTCCCTCGCTACGCCACTCTCTTACTACTGCTTACAACCACTACAACTACTTCTACTATTATCACTACTACTACTACTACGACTACTACGACTCCTACTACCACTATTATACTATTACCACTACTACTACTACTACCACTACTCCTACTACTACTACTACTACTACTACTACTACTACAACAACAATAACTACTACTACTACAACTACTATTATTATACTATTACCACTATTACTATTACATCTACTACTACTACTACTACTACTACTACTATTATTATTATTATTATTATACTATTACCACTACTACTATCACTACTACTACTACTATTATACTATTGCCACTACTACAATTACTACTACTACTACCACCACCACCACTACTACTACTATTATACTATTGCCACAACTACTACTATTACTACTACTACCACCACTACTACTTCTACTACTACTACTACTAATAATAATAATACTAATAATTTTGTTGCTCCTATTACTACTAGTACTACCACAATTACTGCTACTGCCTATTACTGCTATCGTTGCTACTACAACTATCAACAACACCACCACCACCACCACCACTATTGCTATGACCACCGCAACAACAAAAATGTTTACTACTACTACTACTACTACTACTACTACTAATGATAATAATAATAATAACTGCTGCTACTACTACTACTACTACCACTACTACCACTACTACTATTACTACTACCACCACCACCACTACTACTACTACTACTACTACTACTACTACTACTACCACTACCACTACAACTACTGCTACTACTACCACTACTAACACTACTACCACTACCACTACAACTACTACTATTACTACTACTACCACTACTACCACTACTACTACTACTACCACTACTACCACAACTACTATTACTACTACTACTACTACTACTACCACTACTACCACTACTACTATTACTACTACTACTATTACTACTACTACAACTACTATTACTACTACTACTACTACCACTACTACCACTACTACTACAACTACTACTATTACTACTACTACTACCACCACCACCACTACTACTACTACTACCACTACCACTACAACTACTACTACTACTACTACTACTACCACTACCACTACCACTACCACTACAACTACTGCTACTATGCTACTACTACCACTACTACCACTACCACTACAACTACTGCTACTATGCTTCTACTACGACTACTATTATTACTACGACAACAAAGACTGATACTTCTTGTGACATTATGCAGCTTATGTGTAAGTCATTATAAAAGTCCGCGAGATGCTTCTCTAGTCCTATGTATAGACCTCGTTTCAAGCCTGGTCACCCAATTCTCGCCAGTCCTATTACTCCGCCGTCCAGCCCCTAAAACAAAGTTACCCGGGATAAGCAATCTCTCTTGAGAGGCAGACGACATTTCGCCCATTAATTATGGACAGTTTTATGAGATACTTTGCCAATATCCCTCGCCTGTCATTTGTTCCATGTATTACTGCCCTGCCCGGCGCTGGGAGAGTTGGGGCGGTTTGTCTTGTCGTATTAAACATGCATTTGCCCAGCTTATTTATTGCTGCCATCCACGCGAAATAGTCCCATCGTTCATTAAAGATTAAACGTGGTGTTTAAGTGATCTGTAACTGGCAGGGAGATGTTTGGTAGTAGGTTCTGTAAGTCACGCGGTTACAGCAACAACAACGCTTACATAAAGCAGTCGGGCGTTATGTGTATTTGATTCTAACATTGTTGTTGCTTAAAGGCATATTGTCACAGATCACTGACCTATTTAATGGTCTAACAAAGTATTACTTGAACAAAAATAATTTGCTTATCCCTAAATGTACTTTATTCATCCATCTTCATAACCACCATACTCCATTTATTAATGATATTTTGTAAAAAATAATGGCAATGGTACATAATTCAAAAACTAAAATTCCCGAGAGGGTTGACATGGATTTCACTGCATCATGGTTCAGTTAAGGTGATGCAATAGCTGGATTTGGTTTCCAACAATTAATGTAATTTTTAATTTGTTATCCATTTTTTAGAGAAATAAAGTCCTTAAATCCGTGACAGTATGCCTTTAATAGGTGATAAATCTATTGATAGAACTTGTTCTGTTTCTTTCTCCTTTTTTTTTTTTTTTTCTTTTTTTTTTTTCTTTTCGTTTCTTTTTGGGGGTTTTTGTGGGGGGTTTTTCTTCTTCTTTTCATGTAGAAGAGTGCCACGTCAGGAGACTGCAAGAGATATAACTCTGACCATTTTATGACGTCAAGAACTGGCATTCTGCAGAAATAGTCCGCATGGCGGCTGCGTGTTTTATCTCTATCTCCCTACCGACCACAGTTTAATGTCGAAATAACCATATAATAGAAGACCAACCAGTCGTATTTTAAAACGTGCCGAGGTGTCGTTAAACATATAGTTCTTTCTTTCTTTCTTCTTGTTTTTTGCAAACAGCTGCAGTTTAAAATGTTCTGAGATGTCATTAAATATTATTTTTCTGTCCATATAGCTATAGATTAAAATGTGCTGAGGTGTCGTTAAACAACTATTTTATTTATTATTATTATTATTTTATTATTATTATTATTATTTATTTATTTATTTATTTTTAATTATTTTCCCCTTTTTGTGTGTGGTTTTTGGGGGTTTTTTTTGCAAATAGCTGAAGTTTAAAATGTGTTGAGTTGTCGTTAACCAAATAATCTTTAATTTCCTGCCTTTAGTGCATATAGGTCAGAAACTGAGTGTGATCACTTCTTTAAGATCTGGTTAGCCAATCCATCGTAATCGAGACTGAAAAACCTCCGATAACCCAACACTCGTGAGAATTTCGTCAATTTCCGTCCGGCTTCACGAATCGAGACTATCAACACATGCTTCTCTCTCCTTGTTATCTCTCGTTCCATTGATCTCATCCAAAATGGCTATTACAACATTTGGCTCTTTTTTTCATTTTCTGACATTTACGTCGGTATTTTTTAGGTGGATTAAATTAACATTGATTGTCCTCGCCGTTCACGTAGCCTCTTAACACAAGAGGCGTCCCCTTTTCCTGTAATGACGTTCACGATTCTTAAGATGGTTAGCCTCTTTTTTTCTCTCACCACGGTCCTCAAATTGGGTTTCACTCTGGAATTCGGTTATGATAACACTGTAGAATGTTGGTTATTCTATCTCATTGGAGATTACAAAGAAGCTGATTTCCATGACGTTACTAAGAGGAGTAGGTGTCTTTAACAAAACACGCTAACATGATATGCGACAAAGAAAACATTTAATACGGGGTTTTGTTTACAGTTAAGGGCAACGTTCGCAAAATGTAATATGGATTTCAGTAAGGGTAAGATTCGCAAACTTTAATATGGATATCAGTAAGGGTAACGTTCGAAATTGTATTTGGATTTCAGTAAGGGTAACGTTCGCAAATGATGAGTAGAGTGGACCAAGCAAAAGCGTCTATGAGGTAACAAGAGGACCAGTCTAATTAAAATTAGCTCCACTATGACATGTGGATCTAATAGCAGCCCGTTGGAGCTCATGTCCAGAAAACCTTTCATTCGACCAATCAAAACCTTACTTGCAAAATCATGCCAGTGATTTGAAAAGAATTTGAAAACATTCGGGATTATGCCGAGGGTATACGAAATGATTCGGGTGAATTACGAAGTATGCTGGAAACTAATTTCAATATAAAATTTTATATAAAATTCGTTTCAAGACGAAAACAAACCCGTGATGGTATAGCCATAAAATCTGTTGATACTAGTATACAATCCAGAGTTTATTACTGCATTTTTTCCCCTGTTTTTTCAATGTTGAAATAGACCAGTGCATAAATGGTCTCGCCCGATATTTTTAGAATTTTATACTCCCGAATAACGCTATAAAAGGCGAAGTGTAATTGGTCGATATTTAAATTGTTATTTATAGATGAAATGTCACCTGGACATGGGAGTCCACGCAATGCTGTTAGATCTACTGGTAGACCAGTAGAGCTAATTTTAATCAGATTGCAAGAGGGCGGGGACCTAATTCAGTAAAGGACTGGATTGTAAACAGAGGGCTGTCTGAAGCATAACTTCTATGGACTCGGCAAGTGGGACTATGGGATTGAGGACTGGTAGCACTAAGATACCTCAGAAAATGTCCAGTCTGGCGGGTACTGAATAAACAAGAACCAGAGAATGAGTCCACCGAAGGGGTTTGATCCTACGACCAAACCACTTGAGGCGAGCGCTCCACCGACTCGGCTAGGTTCGTTCCCAATGCGTCTGCGATTTAACCTCAGTACTGGACTCCATCAGGTGGAAATATGGTCCCCGTCGATGGGTCCATTGGGCTATTTCTCCTTCTATCCAGTTCACCACGACTGGTTTATCAAGAACCGTGGTATGTGATATCCCGTCTGTGGGATGGTGCATATAAAAGATCCCTTGCTACCAACGGAAAAATCTAGCGGGTTTCCTCCCTAAGTCTATAATTATGTCAGAATTACCAAATGTTTGGCATACAATCGCCGATGACCACGACTGGTATATCAAAAGATGTAGTATGTATCGGTGGACTCATTGGGCTGTTTTTTCTTTCTAAGCAATGCACCATGACTGCTATACCAAAAAACATGGTATGTATTATCCTGTCTGCGGGATGCTGCAAATAAAAGACCCCTTGCAACAAATGGAAAAATGTAGCGGGTTTCCTCTCTAAGACTATATGTCAGAATAACCAAATGTTTTACATTCAATAGCCGATGATTAATAAATCAATGTGCTCTAGTAGTGTCGTTAAACAAAACATCTTTTGTATCGGATGCAAATATGGTCTGTAGCAAGGAGACTCGACCTTTCTTCGTCACCTTGGCACAAGAACGTCTCATGAATAGAAACGCACGACCTTTAGAAAACGGGCAGTTTATTAAAACATTGCTTACCAAAACAAACAAACCTTTTTATCTCAGTGATGAAAATGTCCTTTTCCATTATACGTTAACGACAACAATGGGTCGAATCATAATAGCTTTTTTCTTTCCGAAATAGCTTCATATTCATACCTTCCTGTTTGATTGGCGAGTCGAGTTGTTTTGGGCTCCATTGCCACAGTGATCAAACATGTTATTCCTTTGTACTTCTCTCCCGAGTCGGGATATTCATTAGGTGTGTATATTTGCGTTACTAGTGGATCACGCAAATCGTCTGGTTATTTAATTGTCAGCTACGTGTCGTTCCACTGATCAAACACACGCACCTTTTAACGTTTGACGATGCCGTGGCAAAAGCAAGAACTGCCATCACTTCTGAATTCAAATGGTCAACGCATTGCTCATGCTAGTATCATTTTCATTTCATTTTCATTTCATTTTCATTTAATTTAATTTCAACTTATTATTGTGCTTATATCCAATTAAGGTTCAAGTACGCTGTCCTGGGTACACATATCAGCTGTCTGGGCTATCTGTCCAGGACAGTGAGATAGTTGTAAATGGTTAGTTGTCTGTGGTTAGTGAGAGAGAAGAGGGTGTAGAGATCTCACACCTTCCCATTGAATCGTTAAAACTCGCTCTGGGTGGGAGCCGGTACCGGGCTGCGAACTCTGTACCTACCAGTCTTATGCTCGATGGCCGGTATGCCAATATCGAATCACTTCAGTGAACCCATTCTCTGATTATTTTGTTTCCCCTTCCCAACCAGTGGACCACGCTTGGTATATCAAAGGATATCGTATGTGTCGGTGGACTCATTGCTCTAATTATTGTTCCAGCCAGTGCACCACGATTGGTATATCAAAGACTGTGGTATGTGCTATCCTGTCTGTGGGGTGATGCATATAAAAGATTCCTTGTTACTAATGGAAACATGAAGCGGGTTTCCTCTCTAACACTATTATTATATCAGAATTACCAAATGTTTGACAAGAATGAATGAATGATGGAATGAATTAATGAATGAATTAATTAATTAATGGATCAATTGATGAGTGAATGGATGGATGGATAAATGAATGAATGAATGAATGAATGAATGAATGATGTAGCCAAGCACAGTTCAGTGATGATGTATCAAGTACTAGTGATACTCCGGTTCAAAGCAACTAATGAAATTACGGTATATATTTAGCCCGACAATGGACGGGTTTTTCTGCGGGACTGTCTCGGAGACTTGTTTTGTCGAGGTATCTATCTTGACGTAATGACAGAGCCGCCATTCGGATGTTTATACAGCAAGACGGGGCAGACACGAACGTTCATTATTTGCATATCGCAGATATTTACACGGCCGGGAAAGTGAAGATTGTCACGAAATTCGACCGGCCGGCCGTACAATTAAAACCTGCAGATGACCAATCAGACACAACGGGTCTTCGGATCGAATTCTTAATAAAAGACTGCTCCATTTTTGCAAGACCCGATATTGGCGTGTGGCGTGTGGTGTGGTGTGGAAGGTAGTTCAGTTGAGGAGCGTTCGCCTGACGTCCGATGGGTCGCAAGATCAAGCGACATCGATAGACTCGGTTGAGTAGTCACTTGAGGTGTTTGCGTCGTCTGATCGATCCGTTCAACTGTTCGGGTCTTTTTCTCGTTCCAGCCAGTGCACCACAACTGGACAAAGGCCGTGGTATGTGCTATCCTGTCTGTGGGGAAAGTGCATATAAAAGATCCCGTGTTGCATTAGGAAATATGTAGCGGGTTTCTTCTGATGACTACGAGTCAGAATTACCAAATGTTTGACATCCAATAGCTGATGATAAATCAATCAATGTTCTCCAGTGGTGTTGTTACACAAACAAACTTTAACTATAACTCTCTCTCTCTCTCTCTCTCTCTCTCTCTCTCTCTCCTCTCTCTCTCTCTCTCTCTCTCTCTCTCTCTCCCCCCTCTTGTTTGTACGTATGTGTTTGTCTCTCTTTCTCAATAAGATTTGAATACTACAATAGTTTTGTTATTGTTTCACAAATGGGTCATCACGCCATCTCCCCACCCCTTGTCAGATACAGCCCTGCGACAGTGGGTACACACCACGTCTGAACTCCAGTTGTAAGCGGACCTTTCAACCATGAGACAAAGCCAGTCTCGTGAGACATCGCCTTCATTTAAGCTAAATTAACTCTGTCACTGATTTGCCCCCTAGCGCCACTCTTTCTCAATTATTGTACTGAAAACTTCTCCGTTTAATGCAACCCAACAACTTGTACTTGTGGACAAGCTCCAATTATAGTTCATTTAACTGTTGATCGGTAAAAATAAAAAAGGCTTTAGCTAAAGCATTGGAATTACCTTTAATCTATAGTCCGTCCCATCCTCCTACAAAAACGGGGGTTTTGTTTAGTTTTTTGTTGTTTTTCTTTGTAAATAATTTCAGTTATGTTTGATGTAAGAAGAAAAGTAAAAGTGTTTTTGAAATAACAAAACAAAGTACTATTTTTAGTGTCCAATTTAGAAAACAATCAGCTCGGAAATAAATAAATAACTTGTAGTAAATTCCATAGTATGAAAAAAAAGGGCGTTCCCTGTGGGACGAGACTATACTAGGTGATTCATAGCCATTGTAAGTGATCGAATATCGTTTCTAGTCTTGTCATATTTCCATAGTTAGTGAAGGAAATATATGGTTAAAGGAAGCTAGGTGAATGTAAATGTAGATAAATGTGGTTTGATTAGATACACATGATTTCGAAGCTAATATGTAAAATTAAAGCTGCAGTATTCGCTTGGCCATATTATAACATCGCTTAAGCTGTATCCTAACCGGCCGCGAGCGATTATTTTAGGCTGTATCCTAACACATCTGTCTGTCGCGCCATAGGCATGAATGAATGAATGAATGAAAGTAAAGTAAAGTTTGTTTTATTTAACGACGCCGCTAGAGCACATTGATTTTTTATCTTATCATCGGCTATTGGACGTCAAACATATGGTCATTCTGACACTGTTTTTAGAGGAAACCCGCTGTCTCCACATAGGCTACTCTTTTTACGACAGGCAGCAAGGGATCTTTTATTTGCGCTTCCCACAGGCAGGATAGCACAAACCATGGCCTTTGTTGAACCAGTTATGGATCACTGGTCGGTGCAAGTGGTTTACACCTACCCATTGAGCCTTGCGGAGCACTCACTCAGGGTTTGGAGTCGGCATCTCGATGAATGAATGAATGAATGAATGTTTAACGACACCCCAGCACGAAAAATACATCGGCTATTGGGTGTCAAACTATGGTAGTGCAAGCAAATAAGGTGATGATCAACATCAATATAACAATTCAAGATTTAAATAAAAACAGTGTAAAGAAATGTGCAAAAATACAAATATCACAAATGGATACTGACTTTTACTCAAAATTTAAATTTGTGCTGTATTGGCAATTCTTAAAGAAAATGTTACACCCCTGCACCACGGTGAGGTTACAGCACGCGCAGGGGGTTTTTTAATACATGTAGCACACAGATCAGAATAGAATGGATATTGTAAACTAAAGTGAAATTCGCCTTCAATACTATCAGTGTCACAGAGACTGCAGGTCTTAAGTTCACGTTCAATATTTTTTGTAACAACCAGTTTTAATATTCAGTTGATGATTGGATTCGACTGAATACCATATTAACGTGCCTAGATCCAATTAAGGTTTAAGCACATCTCTTCCGGGCACAATCTCTGACTTCTCCAGTGATTGGGTCCGGGACAGAAGGGGGTGATGGGTGGGAGAAGAGTTGGAAATGGGCAGAATTTTGAAAATAGCAATCAGTGAAAAAGTTAATAGAATTGAAAAAATAAATGAAAAAAAGTTAACATGTCAAAAATAAAAAATGAATTGACTGCTCGGCCGAATATGTATATAATTTGGAGCATTTTAGAAGGACAGTCGAAATTACTTCTTCTTTTAAAAAAAATTAATTATTAAATAGTCCAATATTTAATCTTTTTTTTTTTTTAAAAGAAGAAGTAATTTCGACATAAAATTTTGAACGAAAGTCTAAACGTTTAAAATCCAATCTATATGTCGACGTGAGCAGAACATCAAAATTTCCTAGGGTCTCCGACTTGAGTTAATTTTGATGAGTATAACTATGACTCTGTGGCCAGCGTCTGCTGTTACTGGCTGATTGTTTGTGTCCACGTGTCATCTTTGATGCTAAGTTCTCGTGACGACTGCTGTTTCTGTCACGGGTTGTGAGTGATCTTGCACGTGAAGCATGTCTTCAGCCCGCTCACGTCGATCTCCCGGGGAAGTTAAGTTCTACAAGAAACTCTCGAGAACGTTCGTGATGAGTCTGGCGGCTTTGATCTCCCAATTAATCGATATGTAACATGCCGGGAATTCTTTTTCTTTCATTTTTCTTCTTTTTTTTCCTTTTTTTTCCTTTTTTTTTTCTTCTTCTCAGTTTTTTTTTTTTTTTTTTTTAGAAATTACCTTCTTTCATAAGCGTTCGAGATAGGGGGTCTCCCTCGTTAGCTATTGGACGTCAAACATTTGGTAATTCTGACTCCGACTAGCTACGTTTTAAGTCCTAATGTTGGGCCACTTTTCCCACAGACAGGAAAGCACATACCACGGGGCCTTTGTCCAGTTGTGATGCACACTGGTTGGAACGAAAAACCCCACCAATCAGCTGGAATTGATTTTACCGAAGTGGTTCGATCCTGCGACGCGAGATAGAGAGAGAGGAGAGAGAGAGAGAGAGATAAGAGAGAGAGAGAAGGAGAGAGAGAGAATGGGAGAGAGAGGAGAGAGAGGCAAGATGATGCAGGCAGGAGACAGAGAGGAGAGAGAGAAGAGTCAGAGAGCAACATATAACACAGAGAGAGAGTAGAGAGAGAGAGAGAGAGAAGAGAGAAGAGGCAGATACACACAGAGAGAGAGACTAGAGAAGAGATAGAGAGAGGAGGGAGAGACGAACACCCAACAGCAGACACGTCACATACTAGAGAGAGAGGGGGATGATGGGGGGGGCGTGGGATGTTCGTGGCCCTGATCAACGCCCAGTACGTACCAGGCCGATGGGAATATGTTTCCGATGGTTTAACCACGACACTGGTCGCTATTTCAAACATTCCTCCGATTAATAAATGCTTGTGTTGATTATGGAGTGCTCTCCCTTTAGTAACTATCGCCAGTCACTTGTGATCACTATTTCTACCTTTGAGTTATTATAATATATGTATAACTCACAGCATCTCTAACTGGACAAACATACCCGAAACAGATGACACCATATTATATTACTGACAGGGCGAAGTTTTAAAAGAACGGAGATAGTAATAATAATGCTAATAATAATGCTAATGCTAATAATAATGATAATGCTAATAATTATGATGATACTGATAATAATAATAATGTTGATAATAATGATGGTAATAATGATAAAAAATATAATTATGATAATAATAGTAATTATAGAAATAATGATAACAATAATGATAATGGTAATAATAATGATAATGATAAAATCTATTTCGAGTAGTTTTGTCCCATTTATTAACACTACTCATATTCCTTCGTATTTCTTATCTATGAAATTCAGCAAGAATACTTTTATCTCTTTTTTACAATTATTAAAGGGGCATTCCTGAGTCTGCTGCAATTTTTAAGATGTTATCGACTAACACAGATTTTTTAACGATTATAATTATATATCAAATATATTTTTTTTGTGCATAAAATATTAGTGGCTGTATATTAAACGTGTTTTTGATCGTTCTAATATTTGTACTAGGTTAAATTTCATTTTGTTTCATAAAAGGTGTATGTTTTTTTTCGTACGTACAAATATTTGAAAGACAAAATCCATTTTAGGCCGCTTCTTAAAAATATTAAGACGACCAGAACACATTGAATAGACAGAACCTGATATGTAAAACAAGAAAATATATTTAATATGTATGTTGTTTAATCGTAGAAATCGTATGTTTATTACTAGAGAAAACATCGAGCACAATGCCGCAGACTCAGGACTTGTCCCCTTTGAACATCCTTGTCTAAACATTTAAAAACGGTGGTACTTTATTAGATAGGTACTACAGTTATCATGGACCGGCCTCTAGTTGAAACAATGGCGCGTCGTGGCAGAGACAACGGCTCTACATGATCGGTAGGGTACTGGGTTCGGATCCCAGTCCGATAGTCATGGGATTTTTTAATGAGTATATCAATTCTACTCCATGGAGCTGAGTGAGTGCTTCCGCAAGGCGGTTCATGCAGGTTATGTAGTAAACCACTTGCAACCGACCAGTGATCCACTAACTGGGTTCAAAAAAGGCCATGGTTTGGTGCTATCCTGCCCTGTGGGGAGCGCAAATAAAAAGATCCCTTTGCTGCCTCGTCGTATAAAATAGTCTTAGCCTAGGTGGCGACCAGCGGGTTTTGCCTCTGTCAACAGTGTCAGGAATGCCATATGTTTAACGACATCCCAATAGCCGATGATAAAGGTAAAAAATCAATGTGCTCTAGCGCGTCGCTTAAATAAAACAACAAACAAACTTTACATTATCATGGTACCTATATGTATATAAAAAAAAATAGTATCATGTTTCTTTAACTTTCTTAGAAGTCGTTTAAACAATGCCACCTTCATAAACCCGTTCCTCGTTGTTTTGCCTTTTTTTTTATCAAATGTATAGTGATTTTAAAACTCCTTTGAAATTTCTATTTAAGTCTCGCATTTGGTTAACAATCGATCACCGATGCTTACAGTACATCCTCTCTTCTTCTCTTCTTTGCCACCCCCTCTCTCCCCCCCCCCCCCCCCCTCTCTCTCTCTCTCTCTCTCCCCTCTCTCTCTCTCTCTCTCTCTCTCTCTCTCTCTCTCTCTCTCTCTCTCTCCTCATCTCTCTCTCTCTCTCGCGCGCGCGCGGGGCGCGCGTCCTTCGTATTTTTGTCTATCTTCTTATCTCTCTTTCTCTCGCCCCGTGTCTTTCTGTGTGTGAATGTGTAAATCTCTCTCTCTCTCTCTCTCTCTCTCTCTCTCTCTCTCTCTCTCTCTCTCTCTCTCTCTCTCTCTCTCTCTCTCTCTCTCTCTCTCTCTCTCTCTCTCTTTATTTAAAGACGCACTCAACACATTTTATTTACGGTTATATCGCGTCAGACATATGGTTAAGGACCACACAGATTTTGAGAGGAAACCCGCTGTCGCCACTTCATCGGCTACACTTTCCGATTGGCAGCAAGGGATCTTTTATTTGCGCTTCCCACAGGCAGGATAGCACAAACCATGGCCTTTGTTGAACCAGTTATGGATCACTGATCGGTACAAGTGGTTTACACCTACCCATTGAGCCTTGCGGAGCACTCGCTCAGGGTTTGGAGTCGGTATCTGGATTTAAAATCCCATGCCTCGACTGGGATCGGAACCCAGTATCTACCAGCCTGTAGACCGATGGCCTAACCACGACGCCACCGAGGCCGGTCATATATATTGAAGAATGGTCTTTGACAGTAAGAACATTGATCAGGATGACCTATTCTGTGCGGTTAGATAATCCTCGAGATTAGACCTATAAAGCGCACTATATATAGTTTGGGGGGTATTTATATATGTGTGGGCTTTTTTGTGGTTTTTACTGCATGGGCCTAAGAGGCTTAAAGAGTTTAGGGAATATTTGATTTTAACCTTACACCTGGTTAGCCGAACCTTTTAGTTAAATTGGATCCAATGTGGCACTGTTTCAATTTTAAAAAGTAGCTCTTGGGAATTGATTTTACTGTAATGGACAGGAATGTTAAGGTCATATGGATCAACACTAAAACACAAGTGTGAGAGCAATCATCGAGCAGCTTCTGGTCTGAGATTTTGGGATTCACTTTTTCTATGGCAGGCTCGTTATTTTCAGTACGTTTATAAGCCGTATTTGGAAGGTTCAGGTTTTTTTAATACTAAATTTCTTAACAACATAAGATAGCACCAACCTGGATATATTGGATCTTTTCATAATCTGTTGCTATTTCGGATGTCCCAACCATAGATCATCTTTATTTGTTACTTGGAAGATTCAGTTTTACAAGACTATACTTCTTAACACCACATCAGATAACACCACCCTGGATATATTGGACCTTTTCATCATCTATTGCTATTTCAGATGTCCCAACCATAGGTCATCTTTATTTGTTAGTTGGAAGGTTCAGTTTTCCAAGACTATACTTCTTAACAACACATCACAAAGCACAAACCTAGACGTATTGGATCTTCCATCATCTGTTGATATTCCAGATATCTTCATTGCTTATATGAAAGGTTAAAATTCCATAGACTAAACTTCTGAACAACACACCAGAAAGTACAACCTAGTCCGCCATTCCACCAAGCGATCTTAGGCCAAACAAAAGTCGGTCTCCTATCAGACCAAAGACACAATAAAGATGAGTATATTTAGGGTTTTTTTTTATGTCTTTCTCGTCTGCCTTGGTCCATCCTTGGTGTCCTATCCTTATTTTCCTAAACAGTAACACGAGGTTTCTGTACAACCCACAGGTTACTCCTACAAAAATCGCGGGAAATTTATATTTTAAAACGAAATGTTGACGCGAGAAGGTCAAAATTGACGTGCGCGCCGACCAGAGACAAGCAATTTATTTTGTTTGGCCTTATCGCTAAGATCAACTTAAATGCGTCATTACCGCATGCATTGAAGGTGACGTTAACGCTAAGATCCGGCCTCGGTGGCGCAGTGGTTAAGCCATCGGACTACAGGATGGTAGGTATAGGGTTCGCAGCCCGGTGCCGGCTCCAACCCAGAGCGAGTTCTTAAGGGTTCAATGGGTAGGTGTAAGGCCACTACATCCTCTTTCTCTCTCACTAACCACTAACCAACTATCAACTAACCCACTGTCCTGGACAGACAACCCAAACAGCTGAGGTGTGTGCCTAGGACAGCGGGCTTGAACCTTAATTGGATGTAAGTACGAAAATACGTTGAAATGAAATAACGCTAAGATCGCTTCGTTGAATGGAATCCTGGACATATTGGATGTTTACATCATATGTTGCTATATTAGACGATCCTGCTAAAGGATATCTTCATTCGTTGAATGGAATCCTGGACATATTGGACGTTTACATCATATGTTGCTATATTAGACGATCCTGCTAAAGGATATCTTCATTCGTTGAATGGAATCCTGGACATATTGGATGTTTACATCATATGTTGCTATATTAGACGATCCTGCTAAAGGATATCTTCATTCGTTGAATGGAATCCTGGACATATTGGATGTTTACATCATATGTTGCTATATTAGACGATCCTGCTAAAGGATATCTTCATTCCTGGGTATTTAGCCCTAGCAAGACACCCCACCCTACTCTACACCTGTTAACTAGATACATCTTGGGGGTTTTCCTGTTTTTAGAACACTATTTCACTTTTAAATATAATGTATTATTTGGATAATTACATTGGAATGACCTTTGGTCGAATTATTTCAAATTTCGGTTGGTCATTAGAAGAAATATTACATTCGTACATACGAAATTATTTTAGACAAAATATCGATATTGAGAAACTGCAAAACATTTTATTCTGTTGTGGGAGTAACAGTCTTACATACAGAACACCTGACAGTGATCCATGGGGAAAAGATTTCTTTGGACTCTACATTTTGCAGAGATGCGAATTTCAATGCGATAATAGTTGTGTCAATCAAACTTGATCTGCAATCATACTGAAGACGGATGGTACTCCATCGCCGAGGACGATTTAAATGGCGGGATTCTGTGTGGAGTAGCAGACCATAAAGGTCACGTGAACGAATTTCTTGTTTATGTCTTCTTGTGTGTCAGTAAGCCGGACAGTTGTTTCGACGAGTAACTTACGTTTATTGACCGCAGCGAGCTCATCAATACCCAAATTAGAAATTAGACGACGTAGGAGGGAAGACACGTATAAGGACAGCTGCTGAGTCTAGTGGTCATCACAGACTAATGGTGATCAGCCAAAATAAATATATGTCACGACACCTCGAAACACTTTAAACTACCGCTAACTGATGTGTAGCATGGTTATTTCGACACTCGGTGGGAGGTGGGAGAGAGAGGGGGAGGGGAGAGTGAGAGATAGAGAGAAGAGAGAGAGAGAGAGAGAGAGAGAGAGACAAGGGGAGGGATAGAGTGAGAGATGGAGAGAGAGGGGGAGAGAGAGCGGTGGAGAGGGAGAGGGACAGAATGGGAGGGATAGAATGAGAGAGATGGAGAGAGACAGTGAGAGAGAGAGGAGAGAGAGAGAGAGAGAGAGAGAGAGGGGGGTGGGGGGGGGGGGGTAAGATACAGATAGATTTGTTTTCCCCGATCAAGTCTATGCCCACAACTGGTACTGATCCTTGCTGCTTTATCTAAAGGAGTAGCCTGTGTGGGATTGACGGCTTTCCTCTCTTTTCATCTTTGTTGACCAAATGTCCAAATGCCAGTATATTTGACACCAATCTGCCATAGTTTCATAAGTGTGCAAATGTGACTTTCTTCATCAAATTTGGAAATAACCATATATTAGTCATCAAAAAGCCATATTAACAAAAGTTGCAACATTTTCGTTAAACAATGCTTTCTTTTCTTTCGCAAAAGCCAATTATTTGTTTGTGTCTTTGCTTGTTGTTGATGGTTGGTTTGTTGGTTAGTTGGTGAGTTGGTTGGTGTTGGTTATTCCGTTGGTTGGTTGCTTGCTTGCTTGGTTAGTTCGTTGGTTGTTGGTCGGTTTTGTGGTTGGCTAGAAAATTGTTTTGTTCTAGCGTGTTGCATAACAGTCATTTGTCCAATTGAAGAGAAAAACTCCCACAAATCTTTCAGAACTATTTTATAAAGGGAGACCACTGGATTGCACTTTTGGACACCGACCGGCAATTCATCGGTTCCCCGGAAAGCCAGTGGCTTTTGCCTACGCTTGTACCATCAAATGTATCCATCTTGGCTGAAAAGAACGGCCTTATGAAGTAATCGAATAAGAAGTGTTCAAGCTATGATGAAAATGAAGATTTATTAGGTTTGTGCCGGTCGATGTCAGGCAGCGTGCTGTTGATCGATAGTGCCCCATAGCAGGTGTCCATTCCAATATTGGCCAGCGATGTCCAGTCGACATTGGCGCAAGTCTTCGCAAAATAAACCCAAATTGAGCAGAGGCGAGAGAGAGACAGTGTGGCGATCGAATCCCCCGTTTCAGATTAAATAATATCACTTTTTCCTCCACGAGCGAGGCTTGCTTTGGATGGAAAGGACAGAAAGCACAAACTGGATTAAGAACTGGCTCTAAAGTCCAGTGAATGGGCTTAATGCATTCCCCTCTCCATCTCCCTCGCTCTCAGAATTGGAAATGACCAAATGCTGTCATTTCGGGTTTCATTTATTATTCGTGCTTGTGTCCGATTAAGGTTGAAGCACAGTGTTATAGGCATACACATATTCAGTTGACCTCTTTGTTTGAACCGTCTGTTAAATGATGGGGGCTCATGTTTAGTTGTTATTGAACAATGATACGGTTATTTAATGACCTTACTTATTCTGTTAATATTTTTGTAGAATGAATGAATGAATGAATGTTTAACGACACCCCAGCACGAAAAATACATCGGCTATTGGGTGTCAAACTATGGTAATGCAAATAAATAAAGTGATGATCAACATCAATATAAAAATTCAAGACTTAAACAAAAACAGTGTAAAGAACTGTACAAAAACACAAATATCACAGAATTTTACGGATACTGAATTTTACTCAAAACTTTTGTGCTGTATTGACCATTCTCAAAGAGAATGTTACACCCCTGCACCACGGTGAGGTTAAAGCACACGCAGGGGATATTTTTGTAGAAAGTACAATTGTTGTAGTTTTAAGAACCAATGCCCATCTATCAATTTCATGGAGCCTAGAGGAGTGGGGCAGGCAGGGGACGGGGAGGGGGGGGGGGCGGATCTAGGAAATAGTTTGCGGAAGGGAGGTGTCTGACAGAGAAATGGATCATAGGCCAGCTCTTCAAAAGGCCATACCAAATAAAAGAATATCAGAATGACCAAATGTTTGACATGCAATAGCCGCTGATTCATAAATCAATGTGCTCTAGTGGTGTCGTTAAACAAAACAAACTTTCAATAAAAAAAAGAAGATGAAAAAAAAAAAACACCTTTCAATTAAAAAAAAATATGAAGAGAGGAAGAAAAGGTGCACTTGAATGTTTTTAGTCGGCATGTCCAAACTCCCCCACCATCCCCACCCCCACCTATCTTGGAACCGCCTCTGGCAGGAGACGTCTTTCTTACAGGATCTGGTTGGTGTTTAGACAGGTCGGGTCGATAACAAATATATATAGATAAAGATCCGACATCGATCCGCGGCGCGTACAAACCTCCAGATCTGTTAGTAAGGTTGTAAATTATTAACTAGGCTATTCTGTATTTTCGGTGGAACACCGCGACGACAATACGTCTTTCACACGGGTTCGATTTCCATCACTGGAACATCTAATCCCACCGCGTTAATATTTAATAGTGGTCCGGCCGCCCGGCGCGTGTGTGTGGCGACACAATCGTTTACAGGTGAATGAAATACATATAATTACATGCAGCATAAAACATGAATTCCATTCTGTTCCATTAAAGCGACATTCATTCATTTCAAATTATTTTCGTGCTTATATCCAATTAAGGTTCAAGCACGATGTCCTGGGCACACACACCTCAGCTATCTGGGCTGTCTGTCCAGGACAGTGGGTTAGTAGTTAGTTGGTTAGTGGTTTATGAGAGAGTAGAGGGTGTTGTGGTCTTACACCTACCCACTGAGTCCTTAAGAATCATGTATGGCTGAACATGATGCGCGTAATTAAAGCATACATTTTTTGTTTATCATACACAGAATATGTTTTGTAACATTTACGTGTGAATGATGTAGACATTATTGCATAAGCATAAAAATGTTTTCATCACACACAGAATTTACGTGCCTTAAAGGGACAGTCCTGAGTTTGCTGCATTGTAAGATGTTTCCGACTAATAAAATATTTCTACGATTAAACTTACACATTAAATATATTTTCTTGTTTACAATACCAGTGTCTGTATATTCAATGTGTTTCTGGTCGTCTTAATATTTGTAAAAAGCCGAAACTGGATTTTGTCTTCAAATAATTTCGTACGTACGAAAAAATATGATTTTAGGAAATAAAATGAAATTGAACCTAGTACAAATATTACAACGACCAGAAACACGTTTAATATACAGCCACTAATATTGTATGCAGAAAAATGTATTTGATATATAATTACAATCGTTAAAAGGTCTCTGATAGTCGATAACATCTTAAAAATTGCAGCAAACTCCGGAATGTCCCTTTAAATATTCATTCTAGAACAGGTACTGGAATTTTGACATACTTTCTAGAATAGCTAACTCTAAGAATGCACGCTGACTTGTTAATTGTCAATCTACGATACATAATCACGTCGTGACTCATTCATTAGATAGTCTTTTATTGGTGGCTGATATTCAGCGTATGTTATTGGCAACGTTTCATTACACAGACAATAGACTGGCAGTATCTGTTAACGAGCGTTCGATTCCATTGTAAATAAGGAACGCATGTTGAAAGGTTTCGACTACGTGTGCAATTCGTGTACATAAAAAATGGCGCTGCACGCCAAAGTTATCTGTTGTGAAAACGTGATGAGTCAACCGACAATTCGTTTAGCGCGAAAACACGGCGGCTAGCGTCTTCTACTGTCAACATATGTCCGTCTCCGGGTCCGTAGGGACGATATCTGAAGTGGGGGCGCAATCAGTAGTGAAGGGCGGCACATATACAGATTCTAGTGGTGGTGGGGGGGGGGGGGGGGGGGGCGGCGGCAGACACAAGTAAAATTTTAATATTTATTTATGTGGGGGACACAGATCCCCCCTCCCCCAGTAGCCAATGATTAATCAGTTAATGTGCTCTAATACTGTCATTGAACAAAACAAACTTTATATGTCAGAATTACCAAATGTTTGACATCCAGTAGCCGATGCTTAATATAGCAATGTGATCTAGTGGTGTCGTTAAACATAAAACAAATTTTATACGTCAGAATTATCAAATGTCTGGCATCCAGTAGCCGATGATTAATATACCAATGTGCTCTAGTGGTGTCGTTAAACACAAAACAAATTTCATATGTCAGAATTACCAAATGGTTGACATCCAATAGCCGATGATTAATATATCAATGTGTTCTAGTGGTGTCGTTAAACAACGCATTCTTTATTCTCTACTGACTTGTTTGCTAAGTGCATCTGAGGACTGTACTAATCAAAGAAAAAACGTTTTCTCAAATTCTGATCACTCCAGTATGTTCAACGACGCTTTGAATTAAATTGTGCGCAGTCACTTTACAAGCGGCGGAAGGATACATTGCTACGCCGGGTTTATCTTTCCGTGCCGTTAAGCATTTAACGATGCAATTTGTCTTTAATCACATGCTATGTTCCTGCTCGTCTGGCCCGCAGATACAATTTGAACGTGGCTTGATAGCATTAACGAGCATGTGGTGGGTTTATTGCATCAGAGACAATTTCATTCAAATCAAACAAAACGATAACACCAAACCACAGTATTTTTTGGGTTTAGATAAAACTGATCTTGCTGTTTAGTTACCTATAGTTGCGATCAGTCGAGTCTGCCGTGCAGCTGTTAATAGTGGTAATGTGATGCAGTAGATTTTCATTTTAGTTGCGCAAATAAAGGCTGGTTGTTACTGTGTTCGCGTCCAGTTCCCGGTTTAAAAGCTGGGGCCTAATTCACTAAACTCTCGCAACTTTGCGATCTCGCAGTACAATGCTAAAAGACTTACAAAGAGAATGCGTTGTTGTCTAGCAGAGCCTAAGAGAACTTTGTGAGTTAGACCTCAGATTCACAACTATGGAGTTGCAATGCCAACATTGTCTTCTCTCCCATAACCACCAGCGACTAACTAATAACCCTCTGTCTTAGACAGCCAGGCGCAGATTCAGGGGCAGGGTGCTGGGGTTGTGCACCCCCACCCCGAATTACGAAGAACCCACACAACATCTAGTGTTTAATGGAGGAATGCAGTGTATTTCTTATTGTTCAAATAACAGCTCAAATACAGCAGTCTTTTGATATGCCAATCGTGGGGGGGGGGGGGGGGGGGGGGGGGGGGACCCGGCTGGGATGGGTAAAAAAAAAAGAACCCGTTTTGACAGATGGAACTGTGTGATCAACCGTTCAAATGTCCGCCTGGCTCTCGAACGGCAAAGTACTCGGGTTTGTAAAAGTTTGTTTTGTTTAACGACACGATTAGAGCAATTTGTCGCTCCAGCCAGTGCACCACGACTGGTATATCAAAGGCCGTGGTATGTGCTGTCCTGTCTATGGGATGGTGCATATAAAAGATCCCTTGCTGTTAATCGAAAAGAGTAGCCCACGAAGTAGCGACAGCGGGTTTCCTACCTCAATATCTGTGTGGTCCTTAACCATATGTCCGACGCCATATTATAACCGTAAATAAAATGTGTTGAGTGCGTCGTTAAATAAAACATTTCTTATTTCCTATTTCTATTAGAGCACTTGGATTACTTAATCGTCGGCTATTGGATGTCACCGATTTGGCAATTTTTGCATATAGTCTTAGAGAGGAAACACGCTACATTTTTCCATTGGTAGCATGTGGATTATTTATATGCACCATCTCACAGACAGGATAGTACATGTCATGGATTTTGATATACCAGTCGTGGTGAAGTCTGGAACGAAAAATAGCCCAATGGACCCACTGACGGGGATCGATCCTAAACCGACCGTGCATCAAGTGATCCAAGAGACCGCTTTACCACTGGGCTTCGACCCGTCCTAGAGAATTGGTCCGCCGAGGGGGTTCGATTCAGAGCTCTCTCTTTTTTCTTCTTTTTTTTTAAACTTCTTTTAACCTTTTTGACTTTGATCGACCGACACTTCAACCGGTTCGGAAAAAAAAAACTGGTGGGCGGAGTCACAGATGGCTAACGATAACCACGCCCCCTCAAGTTGAAATAGTGCCTCACTCGGTCATCCATATTTATCGTGGCGATATCATCAATGGCGGTTTCTATTATTGGTGTGCAAACTATGAGGATGCTAAGAGATTGATGTCTGTGTCCAAACAGCAGACAAGCGATAAACTATGACGTGAAGCAGATTTCCACTGCGTGTTCTAATCACAGTCTCGTCTCGTCTCTATATAAATAAATAAAAAGAAAGAAAACAGCATTGTCTTCGTATATAAAAGCTCCTTATATGTTTCAAGTTCGGATATGGATTGACTTTGGATGTAAGGTGAGGTTCGACTCGCGTCTGCTAGAGACATATGGCCGCAAATAGACAGAGGTAGTGGACTGCTTCCGCACCAGTTAAAGCGCTACCAAACAAAAAAATCTATAAAAAAAAAAATAATAAAAAAAAAAAAAAAATCAACACCAAAAAAGAAAGAAAAACAAACAATCAATTAAAAGAAAAAACACTAGAAAACCCCCTCAAACATCCTCCACAAAAAACAACAAACAAATAATTAAAAAAACAAAGAAAGAAAAAAACAAAAAACAAACAAACAAGGACCATATAATTGTAACCGTTCTTCTATGGCGCTAGTGGTTTTCGATAAATAAAAAAACAAAACACTCTCATATAACACACACACACACACACACACACACACACACACACACAATCAATCAATCAATCAATCGACTACCTGTACTACAATTTTGTGCGAAATTAGGATTATATCCGAAACAAGTCATGAAAAGTTCTACTTTCTTCAGCAAATATTCTGGTGGATAGGTTGATGTATTCATATTTATGGGAAATAGTCTGGTTGATTATATTGCATATATAATGTTTTTAACCACATGCATTAACATTGTCGCCTATGGGAATTTATTTGGCGTAGTAGTACAACCCAAACGTGAACGCTATATTAACACAAAAGAAAGAAATGTTTTATTTAACGACGCACTCAACACATTTTATTTACGGTTATATGGCGTCAGACATATGGTTAAGGACAACACAGATTTTGAGAGGAAACCCGCTGTCGCCACTTCATGGGCTACTCTTTCCGATTAGCAGCAAGGGATCTTTTATTTGCGCGTCCCACAGGCAGGATAGTACAAACCATAGCCTTTGTTGAACCAGTTATGGATCACTGGTCGGTGCAAGTGGTTTACACCTACCTATTGAGCCTTGCGGAGCACTCACTCAGGGTTTGGAGTCGGTATCTGGATTAAAAATCCCATGCCTCGACTGGGATCCGAACCCAGTACCTACCAGCCTGTTGACCGATGGCCTAACCACGACGCCACCGAGGCCAGGTATATATATTAAGACAAAACCCAGACAAAACTGAACGTGTCTCGGGGTCATTCTATTCACTCGCAGCAAAGCACTTCAAATCTGTCAACAGATATCTAGCCACTGGTTCGACGTTCTAAAATTAAAACTTTTCCACTAATGGCAGACCTGTCATCACTTCGTCACGTGACTTCACTTCCTCCCACCTCGAAGGTGTCACGTGGCAAATTTAATCGACCGCTTTCATTGGCCAAGCAGCTGCTGGATAATAATAATTGATGATGAAGACGAATGTGGCGATATTTGTGTTGGACAGGTTTGTGGGAAGAACTCTAGACTTGTGCCCAGGACGAGCGTGCCTGAACCTTAGAAACGGGCGCAGAAACGTGTCAAAAAGGGTTGTGTGTGTGTGTCGCACACGCACACACACACACACACATACACACACACACACACACACACACAACAATTGTTTTGATATGAATGGCAACAACAATTGTTCTGATATGAATGGCAACAACATTGTTTTTCTAATATGAATGGCAACAATTTTTCTAATATGAATAGCAACCATTTTTCTAATATGGATAGCAACCATTTTTCTAATATGAATGGCAACAACATTTTATGCTAATATGAATGGCAATAACAATTGTTCTGATATGAATGGCAACAACAGTTGTTCTGATATGAATTGCAACAACATTGTTTTTCTAATATGAATGGCAACAGCAATTGTTCTGATATGAATGACAACAATTTTTCTATTATGAATGACAACAACATTTTATGCTAATATGAATGGCAACAACAATTGTTCTGATATGAATGGTAACAACATTGTTTTTCTAATATAAATGGCAACAGCAATTGTTCTGATATGAACGGCAACAGCATTGTTTTTTCTAATATGAATAGCAACCATTTTTCTAATATGAATGGCAACAACATTTTATGCTAATATGAATGGCAACAACAATTGTTCTGATATGAATGGTAACAACATTGTTTTTTCTAATATAAATGGCAACAGCAATTGTTCTGATATGAACGGCAACAGCATTGTTTTTCTAATATGAATAGCAACCATTTTTCTAATATGAATGGCAACAACATTTTATGCTAATATGAATGGCAACAACAATTGTTCTGATATGAATTGCAACAACAATTGTTCTGATATGAATTGCAACAATATTGTTTTTCTACTATGAATGGTAACAACATTTTTTTTCGAATATGAATGGCAACAGTAATTGTTCTGATATGAATGACAATTTTCTTTTCTAATATGAATGGCAACAACATTTTATGCTAATATGAATGGCAACAACAATTGTTCTGATATGAATGGCAACAACAATTGTCCTGATATGAATGGCAACAACATTGTTTTTCTAATATGAATGGCAGCAACATTTGTTTTCGAATATGAATGGCAACAACAATTTTTCTAATATGAATAGCAACAACTTTTTTTTTTCTAATATGAATGGCAGCAACAATTTTTCTAATATGAATAGCAACAAAAACAATTCTAATATGAATGGCAACAACATTTGTTTACAACCGAATGTAAATCCGTCCGTCTTTCCAGATAAGCGCTACCAGACCCTCAAAGACACCTAACGTGAACTCTCCCCTGTCAGAGAGAATTAAAAACACCTCCAGCTAATTGCCTTTCCCGGTTTGTTACATACAACTCGCTATATCCCGACTATAACAGAACTATCTCGTCTGTCTGAACGATTCGTAATATTTGACTTTTTAATAACCATTTTAATCCTCTGTGGCGTGGTGCACGAGTCCAACTGAAAATCGCCGGATGTGCGGATATAGGAAGAAGAGCTACGGATTCACACGTCTGCTCGTGGCCTTGTATAATAGAACGTATGACGTCACGACATATTTACATACCGACGCTACTTATTTCATTTTTTTTTTCTTTTTTGTCTAAACTCTTGATTGGAAACACACACATATTATGGCTTGCTGGGATTTTTAATTAGGTCAACTGTTATACGCTATTAAAATGTTTGTTTTTCGTTTCGGTTTCGGTTCGTTTCGTTGCGTTTCGTTTCACATTCTGCTAGCTAGAAATATCGAACGTATATCATCATAGTTGAAAATTATTGCTATTTTAGCTATTACTAGTTTTCAATTATTTATAGTAGGTACGAATATTGGTAATATCGAGGAAGGTGGGGTGTAAATTGTAAATTGTCCTTCAAAAGTGCCACCTTTTTCTCCCTGAAGACAACCTCTATTAGTGTGTTCTGGTTATAGTTGCACTGCCACTCCCGCCATATTTAAATCGCTGTCAGTGGTGTCGGAAGGGGGGGGGGGGACTTAACACTGACCTTGCACACGCGTATGAGATGCAACGAAACTGGACCTTCTATGACGTTTTACAAAGATTATTACAGGTACATTATCATAGTTGCAAGTTACGTATTTCAATTTTTTTACATTTGTTTATTATCGGTTCCAATCCTGCCATTACAGTTAGTGTTTTCATCATGCATAAATATAACGTCCAGTAATCCTGTCATTACACATTTAGTGTTTTCATCATCACAAATGTAACGTCCAGTAATCCTGTCATTACACATTTAGTGTTTTCATCATCACAAATGTAATGTCCAGTAATCCTGTCATTACACATTTAGTGTTTTCATCATCACAAATATAATGTCCAGTAATCCTGTTATTACACATTTAGTGTTTTCATCATCACAAATGTAATGTCCAGTAATCCTGTCATTACACACTTGGTGTTTTCATCATGCACAAATGTGATGTCCAGTAATCCTGTCATTACACACTTGGTGTTTTCATCATCACAAATGTGATGTCCAGTAATCCTGTCATTACACACTTAATGTTTTCATCATCACAAATGTAATGCCCAGTAATCCTGTCATTAGACAGTTAGTGTTTTCATCAGTCCATCAGTCATGTAAAACACCGCTATGTCGACAACTAAGCACGGCTATGTCGATAACGAAAATGTACGGGTTTTTCTACCTACCCTAAATAAAATTTAAAAAATAGTGTCCCCCCCCCCCCACTCCCCACTCTAGATATGATTCTTTCAGACCTTCCATCTTTCTTTACTTATTTACTTACTTACTTACTTATGTACTTACTTATAAGTATTCCACGTGCCTATATCTAAATAACGTTCAAGCACCCGTATGTTAAAGCGTCTTACAGACTCGGTGGTATGCAGACGTACGGTTTGATTTCGAGCTGTAGATGATGGATTCTCGCGCATATCAGTAATTATTTTAACGATGTTTTGTGGAGTGCATTTCACAGACTATAAAGCACTAAAGAGGCTGCGACGTGCGACAGCATATATACGACCGTGCTAATGAATCTCCGGGGACACGTCCTAACGACCCGCTGTCATCATCAAGACATTTTCGCGCCATTTACGCTTTAGAAGCATTTCCGGTATTGTTGGCTTTCTGATTGTGAAACTCTCGCCGACGTATTATAGCGCAGCACACGATCCAGTGTCTAGCCAAACTTGATGATAGAGGAAAAAACTGCGTGACCACTTAGTCTCGTTAATTAATAAAAAAATCATAGTGTGTGTGTGTGTGTGTGTGTGTGTGTGTGTGTGTGTGTTAGTAAGTGTGGGTCAGACTATTTCACTCCTCTCTCTCTCTCTCTCTCTCTCTCTCTCTCTCTCTCTCTCTCTCTCTCTCTCTCTCTCATTCTGTCACCAATAACATATATATGTGTATATATATATATATATATATATATATATATATATATATATCTTAATCCTCTCTCTCTCTCTCTCTCTCTCTCTCTCTCTCTCTCTCTCTCTCTCTCTCTCTCTCTCTCTCTCTCCGGATGCTCCCCGGAAAGTTTTGAAATAAAGATGCCCAGAGACACGTTTTCAAGGCAATTTGGTGTTGATTGTTGAGCATGATTATTTTCTAAAGTGGCTAAAAGGGAACATCAAACTAACAGGGGTCACTGGACCCTTGTCACACACACACACACACACACACACACACACACACACACACGCACGCACGCACGCACACACACACACACACACACACACACACTCCACCCCCAACCCTGGATCCGCTAATGGATGCTGATAGATAATTACTTTGTAGAAACTCCATGCCATTTTGTCTCGGCCCCACAGACGTACCTAGACCGGAATTGTGTCATGTTCCAGCTAATTGCGAACATCTCTGGAAATGAACTAATCGATAGGCCGTTTCGGCTTCACGTGCATTAAAACCCACGCTGAATTTGACGCCAAACTCGCGGTTTAACTGAACCACTTTACAGTTGGGGCACTCAGGCATGGTGATGATGGCGGTGATCAAGACAATGGTGTTCGACATGTCCAGATATCTCAATTCCTCTCACAGACTTTTTTTGTCTTCATCGTGCTGTTCGTTTCACTGATGCTCGTGGACAAACCGACCCTACTTGTCGATGCTATAGCGCCAATGTTAAATTCGTATACTATTCGAGTCTTCCAGGTTTTGTTTTCACAAAGGAAAAATCGGTTCGTGTTGTGTTTATTGTGATATATAATTTATTGACGACTGTCGCTGGTCTCCTAATTGATTTAATTTTCAAGACTATAGCACTATCGTGAAATATGTGCACAGGTGCCATTTGAGTGTTCTTTTTTATTTCACCACGGTATAGACTGGTCCTGCTCATATATTGTGCCCCCCCCCCCCCCCTTGCTATTGACGCCGCACGTTGGTTGTCAAATTGACTTCATCAACACCATTGGGACACTGTTAAATTTATAAACCAATTGATTCATCATTTCGTGTCCACCACGCAAAAAAGACTTTCTCTGTGATTATTTCTGTCTTCCTCGTGCTCCAATACATCCTGACGATTGTTCCTGCTCGCTAACTTGATACATCAAGAAAACAGAACCATTTTAAAATTTATATACCATTGGAATATTCCTATTTTCGTGTGTCCCACGAAAACGGTTGGTATATTTTGGTCTGCTGAAAAATCACTTGTTGACACCGTCATCAAGAAAAAAACGTCATCTGAACCTCTCTCCCTTTTCCATCTGTTCAGCGAACAATTAGCTTGTTTTGTGTTTTCATCGTGCTGTATGTTCGCTTGTCGACGGTTTCATTTCCTCACCAAAGAACATAGCACCATTGTTAAATTTCTATATCATACGAGTCTTCATTTCGTGATCACCATACAAGTCTTTCATTTCGTTTTAACCATATGCGTCTTTCATTTCGTTTTATTCATATTATAAGTCTTCTTTTCGTTCTCTCCACGGAAGGAAAATTAATGATGAGGATTCATTGTGTATAATACGTTAAGTTGGAGATGGGCGTTGGCATAATGAATGAGATGTAAGGACCTGCTCTACGTCCCTGGAGACATCACCACAGCGTCCGTGTATTGCCAGGCCTGATTTTTCTTTAGTTTCGTCTTCTCGCAAAACCTGGTCAATAATCTCAGTCTCGCTGGCTTGGCTATTCGGGAGAGCACCGTTCCCAGTATTGAACGAGAATCGTGGTAAACGATCGACATCTGATGCCAAACGTTGTAATAGGGAATCTTTAGCCTTCTCTGGCGCTATTCTTCCACCACTACAAGTGTCGCCAGTCGACGGTTTGGCGGGCTTTTCCGTATTGTCTCATCCTACTAAACGTGTGTTTTCATTATTAATGACAAGACTTCGGTGTTTTCCTTTCTTCTTCTTCTTTTGTATCAATGGTGTCAGTCGTTTCAGGTTAGCGTGTCCTGCTCAACAATGGATTGATGCTTTTGGGAAAACTGGCGGTTTCGGTTCGTGGGACTGATGACGTCACACAGTTTGCTTTTTTTTTGGTGTTTTTCATTAGTGCAACGGAGCATTAGGAAGAATTAGGGTGGCTGTTCCTGCAGAGTTTCCCAGAACGCGTTCCCGTGAACTACAGCCATGTACATACATGTAGGTTGGCTTAATCGAAACTGCTGTTCTGTGGGAGAAGAATACTCGACTCCATGGGAAAGAGAAAGGAAAGAAATAATTGTAGATCTTGTTGAAATTGTGAGTCCAAACCCACAAACGTGGATTGGAAAAACATCTCTGGTTACCGAGAGATGATCGTTTTGTACATTCGTTCTTCATATTATGCAAATAACCGGACTTAATTACGTACTGTTCAACAATGTGCGTGGGCATTCTTGATGTGTTTGTTGTCAACAAGATTCGACAAAATGAATTCGACTTCGACTATGAGTGAAACGTCAGAATGCTTCATTCATTGACCAGGTAAGCTGTTATGGCGAAGACATAGACATATAATGTAATTATTCTGTAATGTAAAATACTGTGAAATCTTCTTCTTTTTTTTCTTTTTTTTTTTTTTCAAGGAATGTTTTGGTTTTGAGGTGTTTTGGGGATGTTTTTATCTTCTTCTTACAAATTCATTTCATTTGCTACTATCATACGAGTATCGAAAAAGGTTGTATCATAAATTCGTATTACATGTTTACATGTATCACATTTTCATTGTGTTCTTTTTCGTTGACAGCGCTAGTCCACACGAACTACACTAACATTAAACGACCACGAGCAAACGTGATTTCACAGTATTATGCAAGAGTTATCACTCACGTAATTCTATTAGTTATCAATCCAACTGATGATGACCAGTAATGCTGCGAAAATAATCACACTATAATTTTAGCGTCTGCTTACAGGGTAGTAACTAGCGATGGGGATCGGTGGTTCTCCCCCTGCGAATACAGCAAAACGTTGTGTTAGTTCAGTTAGATAGATAGATAGATAAATAGATAGATAGTTTATGTGTGTGTTTGTGCGTGCATGCGTGCGTGCGTCTGTGTGTGTTGGTGAATACATTAGATGATAGTTCAGAACCTTCTCGGGAGTGGCTGTCTTCTTGTAAGATGAGGCACTAGACACCATAACACACATACACACACACACACACACACATACATACAGACACACATATACACACACACACACACACATACACACACACACACACAGACACACACACACAGACACACACACACACACACACATACAGACACACACACACACCTTTTGTAACCGACAGTAGATATTTTATATGATGTAAGATATATTATTTTTATTGATCGCACACAAATTATCTTCAGCCACGTGAATGAGTATTAGTGTGTTTTATTTATTAATACTGCGTTCAGCCCGACTGCTATCTGCTGTACCACTTGTGATATATCTGTACTTTTGACAGATATTGCATAAGGTTCTGTTGAAAGTGTGCTACAATATCTCACAAATTACGTTTGTAATACCTTGTGCAATATATGTGGTCAGTATGTTACACAATACCCATGCAATCCTTAATGCATTTCACGAGGTGTCAAGTTCGCTACCACTGCGTTTCAACGGTGTCCTCCCATTTTGCCTACAACCCACTTTCCCTACACTCAGTTTGCCTACAACCCACTTTGCCTACACCCAGTTTGCCTACAACCCACTTTGCCTACACCCAGTTTGCCTACAACCCACTTTACCTACACTCAGTTTGCCTACAACCCACTTTGCCTACACTCAGTATGAAAAGATGCCATCCCCAGTTAAAAGTGGAGCATTCCATGTATGGTCCCTATGTATAAAAATAACATGACAAAATTACTTATGTTCATTATAATCTTAATTGTTTATGTAATACAATATTTGTATATTGGTTTGAGACACAAAATGATAGGGATTGTCCCACTATGAACTGGGGATGTCACTTTTTCACACTGTAGGCAAACTGAGTGTAGGCATACTGGGTTGTAGGCAAAATGGGTGTAGGCAAAGTGGGTTGTAGGCAGAATGGGAGGGAACCAAACGTAACCTGGATTGTAAATAATATCTAAATGACGTTGAAGAAGTAGATTATCTGTTCTAAATCAAAATTAGGGGTGGCTGCGTGCATTTGCATTACATGCATGTATCGTAGGCGTCAGACGTTACCAGAAGCTGGAAGAACCAATTATTATAATATAACATTTTAGTTTAATTTGACTTCTAATAGTGGGACCGGCCTCGGTGGCGTCGTGGTTAGGCCATCGGTCTACAGGCTGGTAGGTACCATGTTCGGATCCCAGTCGAGACCCACCGACCCCAAACCCTGAGTGAGTGCTCCGCAAGGCTCAGTGGGTAGGTGTAAACCACTTGCACCGACCAGTGATCCATAACTGGTTCAACAAAGGCCATGGTTTGTGCTATCCTGCCTGTGGGAAGCGCAAATAAAAGATCCCTTGCTGCTAATCGGAAAGAGTAGTCAATGTAGTGGCGACAGCGGGTTTCCTCTCAAAATCTGTGTGGTCCTTAACCATATGTCTGACGCCATATAACCGTAAATAAAATGTGTTGAGTGCGTCGTTAAATAAAACATTTCTTTCTTTCTAATAGTGGGCCAATTTATTGTTTTCATTGTATGGAGGGTCACTGTTAGTTCATAGTCTTAAGTTTAAATTATTTCAAATATGTCCGTACACATTTTAAATATCATGTAGTTCATACTATCATGTAGTGCTGTTATGTTTAGTTAAAAGCATGTCCGTATACATTGTAAATATAATATATTTTATACCTTTAGTTTTATATTCCTCAAAACATACCCGTACATATTGTAAATATATATTTCATACTCTAGATACATGTATTACTTCTGTTTAAGTATGTCAGCACATATTGTACATGTCATACATTCCACATCCTTGATTTTATAGTTCTTTAAAACATGTCCGTACACATTGTAAATATATATTTCATACTCTTTTTATATTCTTTGGAACAAGTCCGTACACATCATAAATATACATTTCATACTCTTTTTATATTCTTTAAAACATGCCCGTACACATTGTAAATATATATTTTATACTCGTGATATTATTATTTTTAAGTATGTCAGTATATCATACATTTCATACTCTTGATTTTATAGGTTTTTAAAACATGTCCGTGCACATTGTAAATATATATTTCATACTAGTTTTATATTCTTTAAAACAAGTCCGTGCATATGGTAAATATATATTTCATACTCTTTTAATATTCTTTAAAACAAGTCAGTACACGTTGTCTTATTGTGTTTTGTATTCTTAAAACATGTCTATACACATTGTAAATACGATATCATTCATACTCTTAGTGTTATCATCTTTAAATCATGTTTGCCCACATTAAGAATGTTATACATTTGATACTTGTTATCTTATTTTCCTTAAACGTATGTCAGTACATATTGTAAATGCCATACAATTCGTGGTCTTAGTTTTATCTTTCTTTAAAGCACTGTAAATGCTATATTGATTGTAGGGAAAAAACCCACCAAAAGAAACAATGTCATATAATGCATACTTTTAGTTTTATGTTTCTTTAAAGCATTGTAAATGTTATATTGATTGTAGAAAAAAATAAACAAAAGAAAAATTAAAAATAGAAGAAGAAAGAAAAAAAATACGAGAATAGGAAATAGACGAAATATTTCATACTCAGAGTTTTATGTTTCTTTAAAGCATATCTGCATGCATTGTAAATGTCATATTGATTGTAGAGAAAAAAATAAACAAACCAAAAAAAATAAAAAATAGAAGAAGACGAAGAAAGGGAGAAAAAGATGGGAATAGGAAATAGACGAATTGTGCGCGCCAGTACTGTGTATTTCTCCATTTCCTCCGCGTGGACTTGTTTTTCTTGTTTACGTTTACGTGTACCCTGAAATCCATCACGTTCGTTAGCTGGGGGTCCTGGTCCATCGAAGTCTTCAATCGTTTCTATGTTAATTATTTCCGTTTTCAGCCCAGCCGAGTCATTCACTAGGTTCCGTATGGCATCAATTATTGATCAGGTTGAATCAGGCGAACTTTACTACTCGAACGCTGGCATACATTTCCACAGCTCGACAAAATGGCTGGCAGTAGCTGGAGATCGAGAGAGACACACACACAGAGAGAAAGAGAGAAATCGTTGTTAAAAGACTGAGGCGAATTTAATAACTTTATGTCTGGAGTGCGAATTAGCGCGGTTCCAAAGCTGATTCCTGGGGTAGGGGGTAGTTATTGTATGTATGTTGGGTCTGCCTGTTCTATTTCGTTTCTATACGTATTTAGTTAAAGTAAAATTCTAAACATACTTACTCTAAACAAAATTCTTTACATGCTTTGTTTAAATAGCATTCCACATACATGTAAAATAAAATTCTATATATACTTAGTTTAAATAGGATTCTATATATACTTAGTTTGAATAAAATTCTATACATACTAAGTTTCAATAAATTATATACATACTTTAATTAAATATAATTCTATACATATTTGATTTAAATAAAATTCTATATATACTTCGTTTAAACCAAATTCTATAGAGTCTGAGTTTAAATAAAATTCTAGACATACTTGGTTTAAATAAAATTGTAGACATACTTGGTTTAAATAACATTTTACAGCAACTACTACTACTACTACTACTACTACTATCAATAATAATAATAATAATAATAATAAATATATGCACTCGTGTCCTTTCGTCCCTCAAAGCAAATATTCCAAAATTGTTGGGAATATTGAAGGCCAATTTCATTGAAGCGCTCCGACCGGAAGTCACGATTTATTGCAAACAGTTCTCAAATATTTGAAGATAGTAGCGACCACAAGCTTATACAAGTGTATAATATTATAAATATACAACACTGGGCCGAGGAATAATTATTATACTACACAAGTCTGAATCATTGTTTCAGATTCAAGGTAATTTGGAATAAACAGTGTTCAGGATGAGACAAAACGGAGACATACTTTTATTATTATTAAATGTCCCTGAAAAGCTTGCGAGCACGCCTATTGAAAACACTTTTTTCAAGTTGCACGAAATACATTGCATTTCTATTTTATTCTTAGTTATTATACTTAATAATTATTATTTCACGAAATCGCTCAGTGTAAGCCTACCATTTGTGTATTGTTGCGCTCCATATGCGATGGTGATCGATAAGATTATCTATACATATCTCCTTTGTTGAAATGACACCCCATAGCGCCTGGGCATGTGCAAACCGGATGTTTATGCCCAGCTAGTTGCCATAGCGACACGTCACGTCCTGGATGCGACATCGATATTTCAGCCAGGAGACACAACTTCTGTCGAGGAACTGCTTTCATATGAAGTTGCACAATGTTTTCATATTGATTTGTACTGTAGTTCAGTTTTATAAACACGCGCTCTATAGTTCCACGGCAAAGACACCCGTAGAAAGGCAGTCTTAAAGCGTGAATTATTCTCTCTATCTCGGCCTTAATGCGCCGTGTTTGTTTGAGTAAAGACATTAATATAGTTCGGTAAACATTTGCTAATATGAATCCCGTGGGGACCCGTGAGTGGTATTTTTAATCAATGTGAGTAAAATACCATTATTTCTAACACGCTTGGGCTTGTGCTACGTAGCACAGAACAACAGGACACAAGTTTATTGTTATCAAACTCATAAACTAGGTTGAGTGGAACCAAACAACATGACACGTTCGCTGTATCTTTTTTGTTTTTGTTTGTTACTTTGGTCGTACTTTTTATGATTATATTAAATTATATTATATTATATTATATTATATTATATATATAGAGAGAGAGAGAGAGAGAGAGAGAGAGAGAGAGAGAGAGAGAGAGAGAGAGAGAGAGAGAGAGAGGTAGATGGATAGATACATACATACATGCATACATACATATATATATATATATATATATATAGGGTGGGACGAGGTTTTGTTTTTATTTTATTTTTATAATTGTTATAATAATTATTATTATTTAGGGTTTTTTAATGTTAAACCGAATGACCTTATTGGGGACCAATGGAATCATTAGCGAACGTTCGCATAGCACGCTGATGTTGAACGCAGGCCTTATGTCGAATTTCGGTTATTAACAGAGTTGTATTAGTGCCAAATGATCTGTCCAAAAAACAAAAACCCACATTCCTCTCTGCCCTTAAAATCACATATTCCCTAATCATCACGGTTATATGGCGTCAGACATATTGTTAAGGACCACGCAGATATTGAGAGAGAGGAAACCCGCTGTTCTGTTCTATTCGTTTCTATCTTAGCTAGAAATGGAGTTAAATCGCGTGTTTTTTGTTCAATATTGGTTTATGTTGGAAAGAGAGTCTTAATCGATAAACCCAGCAATGTGTTCTGTCCCTAGTGGATCTGGATTAGACGAGAGTGCACTATATACAATTTAATTATCGAAATAATTAGGAAATTTAAGAATATTTTTGCACTTGGATGTTTAACTGACGCAAACAATAAACATGAGAATCTGGTGAGCATGTTCAAATTGTGTCTGTCTATACGAATTAGCTGCGATTCAGCAATCAGTGTACGGGGTTGGGGGGAGGACCGTCTGCAATGAGGGAATCAGATGTCTTCGTTATGAGGAATGGGTGAAGCTATTTCCCTCCTCCTCACCTCTCTCTCTCTCTCTCTCTCTCTCTCTCTCTCTCTCTCTCTCTCTCTCTCTCTCTCTCTCTCTTCTCTCTCTCTCTCTCTCTCTTCAACTCACCTATCTCTCTCTCTCTCTCTCTCTCTCTCTCTCTCTCTCTCTCTCTCTCTCTCTCTCTCCAACTCACCTCTCTCTCTCTCTCTCTCTCTCTCTCTCTCTCTCTCTCTCTCTCTCTCTCTCTCTCTCTCTCTCTCTCTCTCCCATACACACACCTTTAGCCACTGACGCGAGGATTAAGCAAATAGTGACTTTGTCTCTGTATTAAATGTTTGTGGCGATTTAAAAAGCTTGGCGTTATACACGTATATATATATATATATATATATATATATATATATATATATATATATATATGTATATGTATATGTATGTGTGTGTGTGTGTGTGTGTGTGTGTGTGTGTGTGTGTGTGTGTGTGTGTGTGTGAGTGTGTATGCATGTGTGTGTGTTTGTGTTTGTGCGTGCGTGCGTGCGAGTGTATACCTGGCTGTGTTAGTCAGCATCCAATCAATTTGGTGTTGAAAGACAATGCCAAATGAAATGAGGACTATGTATAACAAGTGACCACTTCCATGCTGAGCTCGAAACCAATCTGGCCATCGTGTTCCCTTTGTTTGGTCAGCAAATATGGCCGCAGGCACAAATGCAGAAAAGACTTAACGAACTTGCAAATCACCGGAATTGTCAATATTCTGAAATAATTCAATATCATTTCGCTATCCCAAGCAAATCCCCGACATGCCGTTTTGTCGATAGCAGACGAAGCGTAATGAACTTGGTGTACGTTTGGACACTGCGTTAAGCCCGCATGCTGATATCAAACGTGTGTGTTCAGTTAGTCCTGTCTGTGAAGTCAGCTGTGTAGGTTTGGACACTCTTTGAAGTCTTTCTGGCATCAACAATTGGTTCAGGTTTGGGCAGTCTCTTCAACGTTTGCTGATGGTATCAGCATTTATTGGAGGTTTGACAAAGAGTGCTCAAGTTTTACTAATGGTTTAAAGACTTGGTGCAGATTTCTGAAGTCTGGTGGCGTAGGTTTAAAACTGTCCGTTAATCTTGTATCAATACTGTGTAGGTTTGTATAGTCTTTTTAAGACTTCCTGGTAACAACAACTGGTTCAGATTTGGACAGTTTGTTCAACGTTTGCTGACGGTATCAGCAGTTGATGCAAATGTGGAAAGTCTGTTCAACTTTTGCTGATGTTATAAGTACCTGATACAATCAATTCAACAACACTTTGTTGACAGATGTTGACAGTGTGTTAAACTGTTGATAGTATTAACACTTGGTGTAGATGTTGAGTCTGGTCAACACTAATATCAACACTTGGTGTAGATTTGGACAAATTTCAGCTTATTATGGTATCAACGTTTGATGTAGACAGAGATAGTCTGTTCAATTTTCTGTTGATGGCATAAATACTTGATATAGGTTTGGAAATCATTTGAATGATATTATAACTTGAACAGTGTTCAACCATTAGGCAAATATCTATTTAAAATACTTGTAGAACTTGAATCTACTGTAAATACTACTTTTGTGCATGTTTTATTATGATTTTTGCTGATGATATATAGCTTACACTTTTCACTAAGTAATGTTTTGTTTTGTTAAAGTAATAACCAATAAGCTATAATGGCTTAAAGGGACATTCCTGAGTTTGCTGCAAGTTTTAAGATGTTATCGACTAACAGAGACTTTTTGACGACTGTAATTACATATCAAATAAATTTTTCTGCATAAAATATTAGTGGTTGTATATTAAACGTGTTTCTGATCGTTCTAATATTTGTACTAGGTTAAATTTCATTTTATTTCCTAAAAACTATTTTTTCGTACGTACGAAATTATTTGAAGACAAAATCTAGTTTGGGCTTCTTACAAAATATTAAGACGATCAGAAACACATTGAATATACAGACAATGATATTCTAAACAGGAAAATGTATTTAATATGTAAGTTTAATCGTAGAAATATTTTATTAGTCGGAAACATCTTACAATGCAGCAAACTCAGGAATGTCCCTTTAATATGTAAGTTTAATCGTAGAAATATTTTATTAGTCGGAAACATCTTACAATGCAGCAAACTCAGGAATGTCCCTTTAATATGTAAGTTTAATCGTAGAAATATTTTATTAGTCGGAAACATCTTACAATGCAGCAAACTCAGGAATGTCCCTTTAATATGTAAGTTTAATCGTAGAAATATTTTATTAGTCGGAAACATCTTACAATGCAGCAAACTCAGGAATGTCCCTTTAATATGTAAGTTTAATCGTAGAAATATTTTATTAGTCGGAAACATCTTACAATGCAGCAAACTCAGGAATGTCCCTTTAATATGTAAGTTTAATCGTAGAAATATTTTATTAGTCGGAAACATCTTACAATGCAGCAAACTCAGGAATGTCCCTTTAATATGTAAGTTTAATCGTAGAACTATTTTATTTGTCGGAAACATCTTACAATGCAGCAAACTCAGGAATGTCCCTTTAATATGTAAGTTTAATCGTAGAAATATTTTATTAGTCGGAAACATCTTACAATGCAGCAAACTCAGGAATGTCCCTTTAATATGTAAGTTTAATCGTAGAACTATTTTATTTGTCGGAAACATCTTACAATGCAGCAAACTCAGGAATGTCCCTTTAATATGTAAGCTTAATCGTAGAAATATTTTATTAGTCGGAATGATCTTACAATGCAGCAAACACAGGAATGTCCCTTTAATATGTAAGCTTATGTCTTACACGCGTGTAATTGCATACAGTTTCAATGCTTAAACACCTGTGTATGTCTTCCACGCGTGTAACTGCATACAGTTTCAATGCTTAAACACCTGTGTATGTCTTCCACGCGTGTAACTGCACACAGTTTCAATGCTTAAACACCTGTGTATGTCTTCCACGCGTGTGACTATGTACATTTACAATGCTTAAACACCTGTTTATGTCTTACACGCGTGTAACTGCATACAGTTTCAATGCTTAAACACCTGCGTTTAAGAAAAACAGGCTTCGTAAATTCGACACAAATATTTTAGTAGCAATACTATGTGTAGTACATATATTTGTGTAAACGTGACGTGATTATGATGAACACTATTAGTGATAACATGGCATTGTATGTGTGCTCATTTAGTGCGTCTGTATTCTTTGCTTGTCGTGATATTAAAAGAAATATAATATTTTTGTAGAGATTAGAAACACTCCAAATACCCAGCGTAATTCGATTTTTTTTTAAGAGAGAGAAGGGTAAGAGAGAGAGAGAGGAGAGAGAGAGAGAGAGAGAGAGAGAGAGGAGAGGGAGGGAAGAGAAGAGAGAGAGAGAGAGAGAGAGGGAGGGAGGAAGAGAAAGAGAGAGAGAGGGAAAGAGAGAGGGAGGATTAGAGAGATATATTATTGGCGAAAGAGAGGATGAGAGAGAGAGAGAGAGAGAGAGAGAGAGAGAGAGAGAGAGAGGAGAGAGAGAGAGAGAGAGAGAGAGATGGGACAGTTAAGTATTCGTCGGAACAACATTTTTGCAGGAATATGCCGCTAAGCATTCATTCATTAATTTTTATGTTTTATTCTTGAAACCAAAAATAGTTCTTGTTGACATTTTTTCACATATAAATAGATCACCTAATATGTGAATCTGTCCTCTAAGCACTCTCACGGGGGAAGCTATCCAATTATTTCCATTTATATCAAAGTCACCGCGTGGCAGTCTGCTGAAAAATTCGACATGACACCGAAATAATTAAATCTACGTTGCTGTAGTATCAACAGTTTTGATTGGGCCTCCGTATTCTTCTCGTGTGTCAGATTTATTGATTGGCTGTCAAGGATGACAGCGTCTTGAGCCGCTGGGCTGACGCGGACACTTCGTGTCCACCATCCTGTGTATCTTTACGAGGGTAAGGACAGTCATCTGTTTAACACGTCATGTTCCCGAGAGCACAAAACCCCTCATTTCGGTTTAACGGTTACATAAGGACATATCGGAGACAATGCAAAACGTCAGAATCTTTTCTATGGTTGATCCTTTTGGAGAATAGGCTTTTCACATTCCCGGTGTCCTTTCTTGTCACCTTTTCTCTCCAAACCAGCTTATTGGAATCTCCTGGCGTTACTGGGACTTAAATAGCTGACTTGCAGTGGTGTGCGTGTACGTCGTGATACCCCCCCCCCCCCCCCCCCCGCCCCGGAATCGACAACTGGCGATGTCAGAGGCTGAGTCCGGGGTGGGCGTGCCTGAACCCTTGTGGATAGGGGCACGTAAATATAGTTGCCCGTTACGTCGTGACCGAGGTTGCACCTAGCTTTAGAATAACTAGAACATGAGCAATGAGGAAATACTAGTGATCGGATTGGTTTGTTTAACGACACCACTAGATCACAATGAGGAAATGCTAGTGATCGGATTGGTTTGTTTAACGACACCACTAGATCACAATGAGGAAATGCTAGTGATCGGATTGGTTTGTTTAACGACACCACTAGATCACAATAAGGAAATGCTAGTGATCGGAGCGCATTAATATAGTGACGATTCATCTCCAGCGAAGGTTTTGGTTTGTTTAACGAGACCACTAGATCACATTGATTAATTAATCATCGGCTATTGGATGTCAAACATTTGGTAATTTTGACATATAGTCTTAAAGAGGAAACCCGCTAATGCAGCAAATGATTTTTATATGCACTTTCCCACAGATAGGAAAGCACATACCACGGCCTTTGACCAGTTGTTATGCACTTATTGGAATGAGAAAAAAACAAATCAGTTGAATGGATCCATTAAGGTTGTTCAATCCTATGACGCAAGCACCTCAAGCGATCTCTTAACCGACTGAGCTAAATTCCGCACCTACATGATAATAGATGCCGAATGTATTATATTCTTCTCTTTTCAGATTTATGATTTTGACAGTTTAACAAACAATATATGGTATTAGATGGAAGAGGGTTCTGTTCCTTAACAAATAATATATGGTATTAAATGGAAGAGGGTTCTGTGCCTTTAACACGGTTCAGATTTGATGTCGGCGCACAACTCTTACTACCATCAGTCGTTTCATCTGACAGCCACTGTTTATTAGTTTCAATGAAATTTCAACAAGAAGAGGTTTTTTCCCCGGAGAGCAAAGTGACGGGGCAGACTGAAAACAGAGTGACACCGGGTTGCATGTCACCATAAATACTTCCTGCTTTTATTAACAACCCTCGACGAGACGTTCTCTTGTGTGTGTGTGTGTGTGTGTGTATGTGTGAACAGCCGCCGACTTTTTAATCAAAATGCGAGACCATGCAGAAGTAACATCGCGGAATCAAATGCGATTGATTTTTGTCCCTCTCAATCGTAACCCAGTCTGACTGCTCACCTACGGAATGGTACGCGATGTCGAGGGCTTCGACACCATGTTCCAGCCAGTACTCCCTGACTGGTATATCAAAGGTCATGGCATGTACTATCCCGTCTGTGTGATGGTGCATATACATTTTCCCATACGTAGCAAGAGATTTTTTATATGCACCATCCCACAGACAGGACAGCACATACCACGGTCTTTGACATACCAGTTGTGGTACACTGGCAGGAGCGAGAAATCCATGTGACTTATACATCGCAAGCAAGTAAATGTGAAAATGTCGTGAATAGTAAACAAAACACTGAAATTTATGGTCTGTATATACAGAAAATATTTTAAAAGATTGACAGTAAGTGACACTGTGGTTAAATCTATATTTAATGTATTATAGGGAAAAAGACAAAAACCGAAAATATGCACAAACATGTATTATAATTAATTAACTATGAAGCTGAAATTACAACGATGTGCTTCCCATAAGTTATTTATTCATACCACCTCAGTAAACACCAGGTATATACATACAGAATATGTTAAAACTCTCAGTATAATTTTTTTTTAACTCGTCGGCACGGACAATTACGTCTATGCGCATTTTTGGTTGCAATGCAGTTCAGGGCCCGTGCTTATGAAACTCCTAGAGTCCAAACTCAATCTCTAATGACGTCACACGCATATAATGTGCATGGCGTTGTCATGACATTAGTACCGGCCTCGGTGGCGTCGTGGTTAGGCCATCGGTCTACATGCTGGTAGGTAATGGGTTCGGATCCCAGTCGAGGCATGGGATTTTTAATCCAGATACCGACTCCAAACCCTGAGTGAGTGCTCCGCAAGGCTCATTGGGTAGGTGTAAACCACTTGCACCGACCAGTGTTCCATAACTGGTTCAACAAAGGCCATGGTTTGTGCTATCCTGCCTGTGGGAAGCGCAAATAAAATATCCCTTGCTGCTAATCGGAAAGAGTAGCCCATGTAGTGGCGACATCGGGTTTCCTCTCAATATCTGTGTGGTCCTTAACCATATGTCTGACACCATATAACCGTAAATAAAATGTGTTGAGTGCGTCGTTAAATAAAACATTTCTTTCTTTCTAATGTCATGACATTAGTGTCTCAGACTAGAGTCTCAAGTCCAGACACTAAAATGTTTTATAAGCAGTAGACCAGGCAGTGTTTAATTAACTTCTAAATCTATATTAGCGTAGAGTGGCGTTGTCATGACATTAGTGTCTCAGACTAGAGTCTCAAGTCTAGACTCTAAAAAGTTTTATAAGCAGTAGACCAGGCAGTGCTTAATTAACTTCTAGGTCTATATTAGCATAGTGTGACGTTGTAAAACAAGACTCGTTAGCTTATACAAGTTAAAGTTTGTTCCACTAGAGCACATTGATTTATTAGTCATCGGCTATTGGATATCAAACATTTGGTAATTTTGACATATAGGCTTAGAGAGGAAACCCGCTCCATTTTTCCATTTTATATGCATCATCGCACAGACAGGATAGCACATACCACGGTCTTTGATGTACCAGCAACATAATTACTTAACCAAGAATTAGGTGGTCGGGTTACTAGTCTTGTTGGTAGTCTTCTTAGTGCATTCAGTAGACCAAGCGCTCGCGAACAATTTGACTGGTACCACCATCTACTATCACATCACGTTCCTCTAACGTTAGCATAAAAACCTGTCTAGCGAAAAATCGCGCACAATTTGACTGGTACCATCATCTTCTATCATATCAGATACATTTAATATTCGACGTAAAATCCAGTCTAGTGAGCGATCGTGAACAATTTGACTGGTACAATCGTCTACTATCACATCACGTTCCTCTAACGTTAAGCGCAAACACCAGTCTAGTGAATGATCGCGAACAATTTGAATGATACCAACGTCTTCTAACATATCACGTTCATCTAGGGTATGTCAAAGACATTGGTATGTGCTGTCCTAGGGGAAAGATCACTAACTGTTAATGGATAAATGTAACGGGTTTTCTCTGTAAGACTATATGTCAAAATTATAAAATATTTGACGTCCAGTAACTGTGATTAATTAATTAATATCCTCTAATGGTATCGTTTAACAAAAACAAACTTTAACGTTGATACATAAGACTCTTTAACTTTGTTGAGCATGGACATACTAAAAATGTCTTCGAGATCGCAGCTTTAAATTGTTTAAATATTGACAATAAACATAAATATTAAACCTTGTTTATAGTATTGTATTAAACAGTAAATGTCGAAAACGAGATGTATTGGTTGAAATCAGCGCTACGTTATCGTTATTTAATTAAAATGTTACCCGTCTGCAGCTTTAAGGAGATAATACTGCGAATAAACATAAATATTTAAAAATGTATGTGAAATTGCAACTTTAAGGAGTTAAATGTGCAAAAAATAAACATAAAAATAAAACATCTTTAATTAGTTAATATTGAGAATAAACGTAAACAATAAAAATGTACTCGATGTTACATCTTTGATTAGTTAATATGGAGAATAAACGTAAACAATAAAAATGTACTCGATGTTACATCTTTAATTAGTTAATATGGAGAATAAACGTAAACAAACAAAAATATATACTCGACATTGCTGCTTTAATTAGTTAATATTGCCAATATAGCGTCTGTCTGTCTGCCACGTCTGAGTAATGAAGCGGCCGTCGATCGGCGATCGATACTTCGATTACGCCAGTGCCCATGTAAGAAACCGCTTTCACCACTTCAAACATCAGAGATAGATACGCGGGTGATTTACATGTTGCCATGGCAACGATAGAGCAGTACAAATCAACCGTATTAGAAATCGAATCGCTCCTTAATAAAAGTCGTTTTCAAGGTCCTAGCGTCTCTACGATAGTTTTGAACTAACGATAGTTTTGAAACTGACAAATGTGTTATAGCAAATTTCCTGAAAGCTGTAGTAATAAAGGAGAAATATCGATAATGTTGGGGGTGGGGGGGGGGGGGGGGGGGGTAATATTAAATCCATTCAGAGTAGACCCATTCACATTATTGTTCTTCATATGACGTCATTCGCTTTTAAAGGGGCACTCTTGAGATTGCTGCCATTGTAATAAAACTCAAGGGACAATTAATATGTACTTGTCCACAGACAGCACACACCATATCCTTTAAAATACCATTGTGTGGGACGGGAAAACCCCAATCATGTGTTCAGTTATAGACACACACACACACACACACACACACACACACACACACATCATCTTCATCATCATCATCATCATCATCATCATCATCTTCTTCTTCTTCTTCATTATTATCCGTTTTCAATTCTAGATTAGTCTTAACTACCTTCTTTATGTACGTGCATGTCCCTATATCACAAGTAGTATTTTGATTACTGGGTGCAATGCTGTCAGCATTGCAATGGATGTAAGGTTAATCAACACTGTTAATATAAATAAACCGCATCTTTTATATTGCAGTGGATGTAAGGGTAATAAACACTGTGTTAATATAAATAAACCGCATTCTATACTCAGCGAAATTGATTAAGGACCAAGTAGACGTTTTGGTCATATTTGCTAAAGCCGTATGAATTTAACAAAGTTTGATGGCAGATGATTTCTAAATAGTTTGTTTCACTAACATTCGGCGGCCCGTGATACACGCACAAATCCTGCACACATTGGGTAGTTGTGCTTTTATGAAAAATACCTAAATTAGCTTTCGATCAATTTTGTTTGGTTTAACGACACCACTAGAGCACATTGATTTATTAATAATCAGCCATTGGATGTCAGACATTTCGTAATTATGACTCGTAGTCGTCAGAGGAAACCCGTTACATTGTTCCATTAGCAGCAAGGGATCTTTTATGTGCACTTTCCCACAGACAGGATAGCACATACAACAACCTTTCATATACCAGTCGTGATGCACTGGCCGGAACGAGAAATAGCCCAATGGGACCACCGACGGGGATCGATCCTAAACCGACCGCGCATCAAGCGAGCGCTTTACCACTGGGCTACGTACCGCCCCTTACTGAAATTAGCATTGGGATTCGTCACACGTCGGTTCATAAAGCTAAAGTTGTTTTGTTTAACGACACCATTAGAGCACACTGATTAATTAATCATCGGCTACTGGATGTCAAACATTTGGTAATTCTGACTCATAGTCGTAAGAGGGAACCCGCTATATTTGTTCTAATGCAGCAAGGAATATTTTATATGCACTTTCCCATAGACAGGAAAGCACATACCACGGCCTTTGGCCTGTTGTGGTACACTGGTTGGATAGAGAAAAGCCCCACTCAGTTGAATGGATCCACCGAGGTGGTTCGATCCTGCGACGCAAGCACCCCAGGCGAGCTCTCAACCGACTGATCTAAATACAGCCCCTCACGTTGGTTAATAAAGATACATATTATTTTGTTCTCTATAAATTGTACCGGCCTCGGTGGCGTCGTGGTTAGCCATCGGTCTACAGGCTGGTAGGTACTGGGTTCGGATCCCAGTCGAGGCATGGGATTTTTAATCCAGATACCGACTCCAAACCTTGAGTGAGTGCTCCGCAAGGCTCAGTGGGTAGGTGTAAACCACTTACACCGACCAGTGATCGATAACTGGTTCAACAAAGGCCATGGTTTGTGCTATCCTGCCTATGGGAAGTGCAAATAAAAGATCCCTTGCTGCCTGTCGTAAAAAGAGTAGCCTATGTGGCGACAGCGGGTTTCCTCTAAAAAAAACAGTGTCAGAATGACCATATGTTTGACGTCCAATAGCCGATGATAAGATAAAAAGTCAATGTGCTCTAGTGGCGTCGTTAAATAAAAGAAACTTAACTAAAAATTGTTGTTTAAACATTAAATCTAAGAACATTCTACAAGGTCGACACCTTACAACAGAAGAAGCTCTATTCATTTTAATCTTTTAAAGACAACTGCCGAAAATGTACTGTCCTTTAATTAATGACGTTGAGTATATTTCTGATACTGCTTTCACGTAAGAATCTATGTGACGCTTAATGAGTTGTTTAGAGCCACATGTCATGCGTGGCTGAGCCAAACATGTTCGCAACAAAGACAGTGTTAACTCGAGTATTGTAAACCAGCTTCATATGCTGACAATTGTTGCTTTAATTATGTTTGCTAACCGGCGGTCTCTACAGGTGGAGCTATATTGTGTTATTAATAGGTTAATATCATTCATTCTATAGCTGTCATACAGTTCAACCAAATACGTTTTCGTTTGAAGAATATTATTGTATCTGTATTGAAGCTGTAATCGCTCGAATAAAATTTGAATTTTGTGTTTTATTATTTAAGCATTTAGAATGGATCTTCAACTTCAACCCCCCGCCCTTGATGCGCGCTGTTTTTCGATTTCTTTTAGATCTTATTTACAATATATGTTATATTCAGAATACAATGAATGTACATACTACATTCTGTGAAATGCTTCTCTTGAAATCATGTGTAAGAGAACGAAGGAAGGTGCGTTTTATTTAAAATTGCACTCAACATATGTTTATTTACTGTTGTACGGTGTCCGAGCTGTTGATATGGATCATGCAGATAATGACAGAAAACCTGCCGTCAATGAGCTACACTGTTTCAATAGTATCGAGGGATATTTAAAATATACTATCCCACAGACAGAATAGTACAAATCACGGAGTACTGGCTGGAATGGGAAATAGCCCATGGTCCACTGACAGTGATCGATCCCACATCGATTGCGCATTAGGCCAGCCTTTTACCATTAGGCTACGGCCCGCCCCTCCATGAACGAGATTACATGTTCTCGTGTCAGGATAAGAAAAGTTGAATTTTTTTCTTCTAAACTTGCATTCTGCATCCTGTTTCCAAACCGTTTGGCAAATACCTTTATCAAAGTATTCATCATGGGTGCCATCGGCTTGGCAGGATATGCTCATCTTTCGTGAACACCTGCTGTTATCACCGTTATGGCAACACATACAAATTGCAAGCGTATGAAATCATTAAATATCTGAATCTACATTCTAAAGAATTTTACAAACACAACATCAGATTCTCTTTGTTTACAAACCGTATTCTGACCTTCGTAATAATTGTTAATTGTATATTTAATATAGCTGTGCTGGGTTTCGTTTTATTTTTCCCCTTTTGCATATTACCAAACTATAATGAATACACGCCGGCACGCACGAGGTCTGTTCTTGGCTGCAAGAGTCTTAATTTTCTTTGCCAATAATTGTGTATCAATAAATATATAATATCCTATGATTAGCCTCCGCTCCCAGGGGTTACATCCCAACACCTTAATCATGGGCATTATTTGAGAGTGCAGTTATGACTTCTTTGATGACGCCCAGCTTGTGGGGAATGAAGGTGTTGACGTAACGGACGAAAAGACCGCGGCATCACTGGTCGAGACAAATCCACGAAAGGTGGCCAGGGCTTGGTGGTCCATAGCACATGATTAGATCCAACAATTGTCTTCTACCAAAACATCTCTTTTTCTGCTTGGAAAACGTTTACTACAGTGGTTCATATCATATGATTAAATCCAACAATTGTTTTCTACCAAAACATCTCTTTTTCTGCTTGGAAAACGTTTACTACAGTGGTTCATATCATATGATTAAATCCAACAATTGTTTTCTACGAAAACATCTCTTTCTGCTTGGAAAACGTTTACTACAGTGGTTCATATCATATGATTAGATCCAGCAATTGTTTTCTACCAAAACTTCTCTTTCTGCTTGGAAAACCTTTACTACATTGGTCCATAGCATGTGATTAGATCCAACAATTGTTTTCTACCAAAACATCTCTTTTCTGCTTGGAAAACGTTTACTACATTGGTCCATAGCATGTGATTAGATCCAACAATTGTTTTCTACCAAAACATCTCTTTTCTGCTTGGAAAACGTTTACTACATTGGTCCATAGCATGTGATTAGATCCAACAATTGTTTTCTACCAAAACATCTCTTTTCTGCTTGGAAAACGTTTACTACATTGGTCCATAGCATGTGATTAGATCCAACAATTGTTTTCTACCAAAATATCTCTTGTAATCTGTGAACCTGTTACTACAGTATGAACTCAACGATTTCATTCGTCAATCAATTGATTTAAAACAACAAAAATATGTTCTGGGAGCAACAGTTTGATGGATGAATAACATAATAGTTGCTGTGTTTGTGATAAAGCAATTCAATTAATTTTTATTTACGAGATAATGTGTTATAACTTCAAACTTGGAAAATAATGTGGTTTCTTTTCTTATGGAACATTATTAAATATGTTACAAAATTCTTTACAATTTGATCAAATAGTTTAATGATCTGTATTTCGATTATACGTATATACGTTTGGAATATGTGCTACTGGAGGCTGGCTATTATTATTATTGTATTGCACTTGGTGGACTATCGTGGTATCTAACTAACACATATTTCCATAGCGTTGTTTGATTTGGTGAATAAAACCACACTGGCGGACTGATGAATGGTGCAACAGAAACAAAGCCAACGAATGACCAGTGATCTAGACCGCTTGTGTCTTCTTTCATCATTTATCGGGTATTTATTGATCTTACAGTATTTGTTAGGTGGAGACTATTCACAGATAATTATTTCCACCGAGCAGGTGATGTCAGACTATTGGGCCTCTTTCTCTCTCTCTCTCTCTCTCTCTCTCTCTCTCTCTTTCTCTCTCTTTCGTTTGTGGATGCATGCTGGCACGGAATTACAACACACATTGGAACCAGCAGACATATTTTACACCATTGTACTAGTGACACAAGGAGTTATTCTCGGTTGATCTCGTTTCGGAAGTGCACGGATGGTCATGTTGTTTGGTTTTATGGATGTGTTAAAACGTAAAGTTCAAGAAAGAAGACGGCTCGAGTTATAGGAGGTCCCTCGTTAACATGACCGTGAGTGTACCGGGAGCCAGAAAGCAGCCATTAGAAGACATATGCTGTAAGTGTATGCGTGGTTTCCACTTAATGGATAATTCAAATCTAGCATAATACGTCTTTTAAAACTAAAGAAAGACAAAACAAAAAAAGAAAGAAAGAATAGAAAAGAAAAGGTGTTTGGATGCATCTACTTCTCGCGATATTTATTTAAAAGACATACCACATATACAATATATAATAATAATAATAGAATACTAGACTAGAGTATCCTGACGGGATTCGATTTCACAGCTTTGACTCGCATGGCACTTGACAGTCCATGACGTTCACCCGAGAGCTTGTCCACACCGTCACATGCAAACATTGGTCTTTACGAACGTTGCACCGGAAGAAGAAAATTGGCGATCCCTACGGAAATGCATCGTAGTCGACACGGCCACCGTGCACGGTCGTCGAACCACGCACGTGCGCATCGACACCATCACAAATCGCACCACAACAACCACCACGCCCAGCATCACCAGAACAATGTTCACCACCATCACTACGGCTCCGGCGCATCGGAACAGTCGGACAACTCGGACGACAACAATATAGAGTTAACTGGGTTGGCCCTGGCTGGAGAAGGGTGAGCGTTTAACCCTTTCGCCGCTATCGTTTAAAACCATTTGGTCCTGTTCATTCTCTACCGAACTGGTTTGTCTGATCCATTTTAGGGTTGAATGGGTTAAGCACTTAACTACCTGAACCATTAAAGTTTCACCATTTGGTCCTGTTCATTCTCTACCAAGCTGGTTTGCCTAGCCCATTGTAGGGTTGAAGGGGTTAAACACTAACTACTAGAACCACTAAAGTTTATCTATTCCGTCCTGTTCATTCTACAAAGCTAGTTTGTCTATGTCAGTGTAGTTTGCAGAGTTGAAGGGTTTAAAGACTAACTACTAACACCACTAACGTTTATCCAATTGGTCCTGTTCACTCTATAGAGCTGGTATCTCTAGTCCAGTGTAGTTTGCAGGGTTGAAGGGTTTCAGCACTACGTAGAGTCCAGGTTCTGGAGTACTCATTTCCGTGCCATTGTTTTACTGAAGGTTCAAGCACACCCACCCCAGATTCCACACTAAACCGGTGGCCGGGTCTGGGGTAAGGTTAACTATATAGACATTTCGTTCATTCATTTGAACTTATTTTCATGCTCATACCCAATTGAACTTCAAAAAGGCTGTTCTGGGCACACATCTCAGCTATCTGAGCTGTCTGCCCATGACTGTCGGTTAGTTATTAATTGTTAGTGGTTAGTGAGAGAGAAGAGGGTGCAGTGGCCTTACACGTACCTATTGAATCGTTAAAACTCGCTCTGGATGGGAGCCGGTACAGGGATTCGAACCCTATACCTACCAGTCTTATGTCAGATGGCTTAACCACGAAACCACCGTAGCCGGTTTATGTACACCTTTTTTTTACTAGGCTTTTTTGTACTTGCTGTCTTGACCAATAGGAGACTCCTCGGGGGTGGCTGTCCTCTTATAACCGAGGCGCTAGATTAAAAATCATGGAATCGACAACTATTTAGCCAAATGTCCATTGGACTCTGCAATGTGCAGAGATACGTGTCTTGATCGAGGATAACGGTTTTGACGTTCAGACTGTATACATTGTTACGGCATTCGGGTTGAGTGCGTGTTATTCAAGAAGCGGTGAATATATTTTTAATGATCATTGTTATACTGTAATGAGTTTCAAAATTGCCTTAATTGTTTTTTCTTTTCTTTTTTCTAGTCCTTTGGACTTGATACTTTGAACAGTTGTGACATGCGTTTTATATATCGTTTTGACCTTCAGGTTCAGTCCTTGTTATTCAAGAATGTCTCGTCTCAGCCAGTGCACCACGACTGGTATTTCAAAGGCCGTTGTATATGCTATCCTGTCTATGGCATGGTGCATATAAAAGATCCCTTGCTGCTAATGGGAAAAATGTAGCGGGTTTCCTCTCTTAGACTATGTCAAAATTACCAAATGTTTGACATCCAATAGCTGATGATTAATAAATCAATGCGCTCTAGTGATGTCGTTAAACAAAACAAAGTTGTTGTCTTTTTATTCAAGAAGCCTTGAATAAGTCATAATCATAATCTTGTTTTTAATTTTCAAGAATTATATTATTTTTGTTTTGGTCAGATCCAACATGTGTTTAATACATATTTTTATGTCCTATGTTTTATTTTTTATGTTATTGATTATATTGTCAGATACCGTTCTTAGATAGTTTACTAGTTGTGTTTTCTACTGTCTTGACAAATCAATTCTAATCCGTGTGTTCTATGTGTGGTACGATAGCAAACACTAGAACTTAAAAAACAATAACAGTTGACTCTTTTTATCAGGGATTATTTGAACACGGTAGAATTCTATAACCACTTTACTGGTCTTTTCTATGGTTTTCGGTATTATACAATTGGCTACAATACTGTGTGGGGCAATTCTGTCGAAAATCACAGCAAGAAAAACATTAGGCAGTGTGTGTGTGTGTGTGTGTGTGTGTGTGTGTGTGTGTGTGTGTGTGTGCGTGTGTGCGTGTGTTTGTGCGTGTGTGTGTTGTTGTTGTTTGTTTGTTAGGTTTTTTTGGAGGAGGTCATTTTTTTTTTTTACATTATTTGTTCGCTTCACGTTAAATCGAATGCTTACCCAAGAAACCAAGAAACCAATCAAGCGTTGTTAGATGTCTTTGAACGCAGACATTTCTTTTTCTTATGGTTTTTTTCCTATGTGCATCTGTAATTGCGTTCGTTTTCCTTGTCAACGTTTCAAATAACAAATTAAATCGTTATGTTCTTCAACAGAACTGGACGATGTTCTATGTTTCCCAGTAGAAATAGAACTCAATGGCGGAATTCCCCGAAGACGAAGATTCCTAATTGGTTCAAACGCGTCTGGCATTGCCAGCGTGATATTAGTCATGAATATTTTCTTTGCAACTGAATTGAATTTCTCAGTTTTTGGGGCGCGTGTTTGGTCGTCACACCTGGAATTGTTGACAACATGCACAGGTAATTAAGATTTACGATAACGTGACCCCCCTCGAGGGGAATGGGTTCGCGCTGGTGAAACATTGATCGTTGGTGAACTTCCGTTGTCTTTTATTGGCACAAGCTTCAACCAGAAGCCGACATTTTATATAAGAGACTGGTGCTATATCAGAGTTAAGTTCTGTAATCCCTGTCGGTTTTTTTCGGACCAGTTTCAGGAGTGTTACTAGGCGTTCGGTTGTCTCCCTTTCTGTTCTCCCACGTGACATGGCATATCAGTAATGTTTGGATGGGGGTTTGTATAAAATACAAAAACAAATATTATATATGTTTTATTTTGTAACTGATTTTCAATATTGTATCACGCTTGCTTGATGTTTTGATGTTGTCTTCGCTGTTATTTGTTTTCAAATATTATTGCTTGCTGTTTACATTGTTTCAATAATTATAATGTATTATCACGTGTATTGTTTACTAACCCACGTGCCATGTGTTTGAATTTCAGGTTTATTGGTAGTCCTCGAATGTAGGACCTTTTATAGTAAACTATATGATTAACAATAAGGGGGCGGGACTTAGCCAAATGGTATAGCGCTCGCTTGATGCGCGGTCCGTCTAGGATCGATCCCCGTCGTTGGCCACATTGGGCTATTTCGTGTTCCAGCCAGTGCACCACGACTGGTATATCAAAGGCCGTGGTACGTGTTATTCTGTCCGTGGGATAGTGCATATAAAAGATCCCTTGCTGCTAATCGAAAATGAAGTGGCGATAGCGGGTTTCCTCTCTCGATGTCTGTGTGGTCCTTAACCATATGTCCGACGCCATATAACCGTAAATAAAATGTGTTGAGTGCGTCGTTAAATAAAACATAAAAAAGAAACATACTTTGTTTAATTAACAACAAATACAACAAACTAAGTGAACATTCGTTACAGTATATTATGAATATTTTGTGCATTCAATAATAATAAGTTTGTTTTGTTTAACGACACCACTGGACCACATTGATCTATTAATCATCGGCTATTTGGTAATTCTGACTCGTAGTCATCAGAGGAAACCCGCTACATTTGTTCTCATGCAGCTAGGGATCTTTTATATGCACTTTCCCACAGACAGAAAAGCACATACCACGGCCTTTTTCCAGTTGTGGTGCACTGGTTGGAACGAGAAAAAAACACTCAGCTGAATGGATCCACCGAGATGGTGAGATTCTGCGACGCAAGCACCTCAAGCGAGCACTCAACCGACTGAGCTAACTCCCGCCCGTGCATTCAGTGCAGCCAAAAGTTTTAAAATATACCTGCAATGCATATACATACTACAGTATATTAACAAAATAACAGTTCATCATTGTTTTTAATTTCCATTCATGCATATACTAGTATGCAATTTAAGCACGCTGTCATGGGCACACACCTCAGTTATCTGGGCTGTCTGTTCATGGGATTGTGTTAATGGTTACTTGTTAGTCGTTAGTGAGAGACAAGTTAGTGCAGATACCACTTAGCCGTTATAGCTCGTCTTTGGGTTTGGAAGGGTACCTGGCTCCGTATTCATAAACGTATGTATGATACTTATTTGTGTACTTTAGGTATGTATTTAGGTATCATACATTGACTTAAGTACGTTTATGAATACGGAGCCTGGACTCTAACCCAGTACTTACAGGCCTTAAAGCAGATGGTTTAACCACTACGGCATCGAGATCAGTGGCTTGTTCAGGAGGCCGAGCGTTCGCGAAAATTTTGACTGGTACCATCGTCTTCTGTCACACAACATTCATCTGACATTAGACGCATAAACCAGTGTAGCGAACGACCGCAAATAATTCATCTGCTACCATCATCTTCTATCACATCACATGCATCTTACATTCAGCGCAAAAACCAATGTAACGAGCGACAGCAAATAATTTGACTGGTGCCATTGTCTTCTATCATATAACATTTATCTGACGTTAGATGCATAAACTTTGTAGCGAACGACCGCAAATAATTTAATTCTTATTATCATTTTCTATCACATCATATTTATTTAACATTCAGAGCAAAAAACCAGTGTAACGAGCGACAGCAAATAATTTGACTGGTGCCATCGTCTTTTATCACATCACATGCATCTAACATTCAGCGCAAAAACCAGTGTAACGAGCGACAGCAAAATAATTTGACTGGTGCCATCGTCTTTTATCACATCACATGCATCTAATATTCGGCGCAAAAACCAGTATAGCGAGCGACCGCAGTTTCTCGCCCTCCTGAACGTGCCTCAGTAATTTGTCATTACGTCGAGTTTACAACAACTAAATTACGTCGAGTTTACAACAACTAAAAACATGCGATGTTTCTATTGCATATTTAATCACCAATTCCCATTCCATTACTATTTCTGTATTTCCTAAAAATAGATTCAATTCTTTAAAAATAGATGTGTTTTATTCACATAAAAACACGATTGCGACAATCAGTTTGTTGTTGTATTGAGCGATAGTAGTGGGCTTGGAATTTCAATTGTAATAAACTATTCCCAGACGTAAGAACGTTCATCTTTAGGAATCGTGGGAGCTGGTATTTTTAAAATTAGCTTTGGGAACGGTGCAAATAATTTTGAATCACTGGTAAATATGTAATTTTTACATTATTAATTTTATTTTTGTTGAACGTCAAATGTCACTCTTTGTAGTGTTCTTAATTAACGATATTACATCGACGAAAGAAAGTGTGTGGTCTGGTGGGGGAGTGAAGAATATATCAGTTCAAACTGTTTTTCTCCATTTGTTTCCAAATAAGACCACTAATTTGGCATGTACTAGTAATTGGAATATACCTAACAAGGTGCAGTAATACGCTTTGTACCGGCCTCGGTGGTGTCGTGGTTAAGTCATCGGACATAAGGTTGGTAGGTACTGGGTTCGTAACCCGGTACTGGCCTCGGTGGTGTCGTGGTTAAGTCATCGGACATAAGGTTGGTAGGTACTGGGTTCACAACCAGGTACCGGCCTCAGTGGTGTCGTGGTTAAGTCATCGGACATAAGGTTGGTAGGTACTGGGTTCGTAACCCGGTACTGGCCTCAGTGGTGTCGTGGTTAAGTCATCGGACATAAGGTTGGTAGGTACAGGGTTCACAACCAGGTACCGGCCTCAGTGGTGTCGTGGTTATGTCATCGGACATAACGTTGGTAGGTACTGGGTTCACAGCCCGGTACTGGCCTCAGTGGTGTCGTGGTTAAGTCATCGGACATAAGGTTGGTAGGTACAGGGTTCGCAGCCCGGTACCGGCTCCCACCCAGTTTAACGCCTCAATGGGGTAGGTGTAAGACCGCTACACCCTTATTCTCTCTCACTAAGCACTAACAATTAACAACTAATCCACTGTGCCCAGGACAGCGTGCTAGAATCTTAATTGGATATAAGCACGGAAATAAGTTGAAATGAAATAAAAATAGGCTTTGTAATGCTCTCCGATAGCTGTGATTTTAAGATGAAATGAAAAGAAAATAGGCTTTGTAATGCTCTCCGATAGCTGTGATTTTAAGTTGAAATGAAATGAAAATAGGCTTTGTAATGCTCTCCGATAGCTGTGATTTTAAGATGTTTCCAACTACTAGAGACTTTGTAACTGATAAAATAACATAGTAAATATATTTTTGTGTAGAATATCTGACTGTATATTCACAGTTTTTCTAGTCGACCTAATGTTTGTTGTAGCCTAATGTGCATTTTACTTACCAATACTTTCGTAAGTATGAAAATAATTTGATTAAGGACCAAAAAACCAAATTTGAGCTATTATAAACATTAGGATGATGAGAAACACATTGAATATACTGATACTATACAACAGAAAGAAACCCGAATATGGTGTGTGTGTGTGTGGGGGGGGGGGGGTCATTATAAAATTAGTTAAAATAGGCCTAAAATGTTCACAAAACACTAATAATTTTAATAGACACAAAAAACAGTTATTGTTTAACGACAACACTAGAGCACATTGATTTGTTGATCATCTGCTCTTGGATGTCAAACATTTTCGACATATCCTATTATAATCTTAGACAGGAAACCCGCTACATGTTTCAGTAGCAAGGGGTCATTTATGCACATCCCACAGACTGGGTAGCACATGCCACGACCTTTGATATACCAGTCGCCATGCACTGGCTGGAACGATGGTTCCACCGACGGGGATCGTCCGAGACCGACCACGCATGAAGCCAGCACTTTACCGCTGGGCTATATGTCCCGCCCAGACACAAACACCACTGGGATTCAAGCCGAATATTTTCATATAAAAAAAAATTCTTTCGTCGTTCAGTATAATATTCTAAATAAAATAAAGATAAACGATAAACTATATTTAATTTGTACGTTTAGTGGTTAACAGAAGGTCTGTGTTAGTAGGAAACATCTTAAGAATGGCAGCAAACTAATGAGTCTTTTTAAAGTGTGCCAGTCGACGCAGATGTTTGAGCACTGTAGATGTATGTACTTACACGTGTGTAAGACATAAACAGGTTTTATATTCAACTCTGCACCCCTGCCCCGGATTTAGTCACTGACGATGCCAGAGACTAAGTCCAGGGTGGGCGTGTCTGAACCTTCGGGATATTGGCACATAAAAAGAGTCCCCTTCCCTTCAACTCTGCATTATGCACAGATACGGTCGAGTACCCCGCTCCACGAAACGATCTTAGCACTAAGGTGGTTATGCACTTAAGGTGATCTCAGCGCTAAGATCGCTTCGTGATACTGGGCCCTGATTACATATTACGGTTTAATCGTTAAGATGTGTAAATTAGATCCATTGTGTTTCTAAATATTACAATTCTTTCACTTCTCTTGCTATTACTGAAATTCATCACGAGTTTTTTTTCTTTTTTTCCCCCCTGTACTTGCAGGCTTGACAGTGTCTTAGGAAGCTTCGCCACGTACGCCCGACTCAAGGGCCGCTACGACGATGACTGGATTGACCGCCTCAACCACCTGTACACGACCATCATCCTCATCATCTTCACCATCGTCGTCAGCACTAAGCAATACGTGGGCGAGCCCATCCACTGCTGGTGTCCGTCGCAGTTCGAGGACAGCCACGTGGAGTACACCAACAACGTCTGCTGGGTCTCCAACACCTACTACGTACCGTTCGAGCACGCGGTGCCTCGGCACGAGCAGCCCAAGAAGGAGAAGGAGATCGGTTACTACCAGTGGGTGCCCATGATTCTCCTCTTCCAGGCACTCCTCTTCAAGATCCCCTGCATCCTCTGGAGGATTCTCTCGGCGTCGTCCGGCGTAAATTTGGACAAGATCGTCACCCTGGCGGCGGAGACGGCGTACATCGCACCTGACGACCGGGAAAGGACTATAAAGCACATCGTGCGCTACATGGATCGGTGGTTGGAGAATGCGAGGGAGTACAGAAGTGGATGTTTCATACGATTCAGGCAGCAGATCGCCAAGTACTGCTGCCTGGTCTGGGGCAAGCGCTACGGAAACTACCTGGTCACAATATACATGTTTATTAAGCTGTTGTACCTACTCAATTCCGTGGGACAGTTGTTCATACTGAACGAGTTTCTCGGAACGAACTATAACGTCTATGGGTTCGAGGTCCTCGACCATCTAGCAAGGGGCGAAGACTGGGGAGAGTCGCCCAGGTTTCCCAGGATCACTCACTGTGACTTTGACATCCGACAAATACAGAACGTGCACACGTATACCGTGCAATGTGTTTTACCCATCAATTTATTTAACGAAAAGATTTTTATTTTCGTTTGGTTTTGGTTAGTTTTTGTATCTACCTTAAGTGCCGGCAACTTCTTAATATGGACATATTCAATGATTTTTCGTCAGCACCGTTTGCGGTACTTGAAAAAGTTCCTTCGTGTCAACGACTGTTACAAGTCGGAACTGGACAAAAAGATGGCCGTCAAGTTTGGCGAGCAGTATTTACGGCAGGACGGAATCTTCGTTCTGCGGCTTGTGGGTAAAAACGCCAACGACGTCCTGGTGTCGGAGTTGATCCTGCAGCTGTGGAATCACTATAGAAACAAACCCCTGTTCCGACACGCCAACCAGATAAGTGATGACAATAGTAACGTTTGACTAGCCGAGTCTAAGATGAAAAAAGTTCACGTTATTCTCAATATGTTTAAACCAAAAAACACCCTTCGGACGGGGGGTGCCTCCTTCGAGGTACCCGATGACGACCTGGAGGCGGCGGACCCCAGTTTCTGCCTTGACGACCAGATAGAACTGGTTGACCTGGCTCCTCACGGAAGACAAAATGGCGTCGACGACGACGAAGAAGAAGAGGAAGATGATTCCCAACAGGAACCGGAAACGGAAGTAGAATCAGCCGCCGAGGACGATGAATTGGATATTAAAGTGAGCGACGTGTGATGTGATGTGATGAGTTTTATAATATATATATAAATATATATTATACTGCCGTCGAAAGATGACGTTATGACAGTGAT